>NC_079189.1:194179858-194479858 GCF_029499605.1 Hyla sarda
AAAGGGCCCTCTCCCGGATTCCTCTCATTGTTTGAGAGGAGGGAGCTCAGAGCTGAGACACCTTGTAGGTCCTCGGGGGCAATACTTAGGTTGGAGCAGGTACGTAAATCCTGTGATTTGAATTTTTTTTCTATTTTAGTTCGCAACCAATGACACATTGACATGTGGATATCATTTATGCTGGCTTCACCAAGGGCTCGGTAGGCTGTATTTTAATGGGTATTCCTATTTGTTTCAGCTCACAAGCTGTATCTTGCTTGCTTGCTGTGTGCCATATCTATCCTCATTACTCTTTCGGCACCAGGTCAGTAAAGCCCCAGTTTACTTTCTTCATTGTGGTTCCTTATTTTAGTATTTATTTACAAAAGGGTCTTATTTTATTACAGCCCATAACACTACCCTTGCTACCAGTGGGATACATTATTGGCCCAGGTTATATCTTTGCTAGCCCTTCCGTCTTGGTAAGTGGCATTTGGAACCATATGTGATGACACATCGTCTCAGTTTCTGGTTTTGGGGTCATTAATTAATATCTTCTTATATTTTATCCTCTAGGCCTCTCCATCTATAATCATGGTCTATATCAGTGTTTCCCAAACGCGGTCCTCAAGCACCCCCAACAGGTCATGTTTTCTGGATTTCCTTAGTCTTTCACAGGTGATATAATTATGGTCAGTGAATCAGGCATCACCACAGTTATAATACCTATATCCGTGTTTGGGAAACACTGGTCTATATCATAGACCTCTAAGTCTTTGTCTTATGGGAACAGAGTACATTGGGTTGCCACGTGTATAACAATTTTCTAAGATTGGTAAGCTGTTTTTTCATGTCACGCTCCATCATGTCCAATATTATATATCTACGTTTAGTGGCATTGGCATTTGTTTGTTTCTTTTACAGAATTCTTTACAGAAGTCCAACCAGGGTTCTAGCCACCTTTTGCTTTGATTACTGCTTTGCACACTCTTGGCATTCTCTTGATGAGCTTCAAGAGGTAGTGACCTGAAATGGTCTTCCAATAGTCTTGAAGGAGTTCCCAGAGATGCTTAGCGCTTGTTGGCCCTTTTGCCTTCATTGGGTTCAGGTCTGGTGACTGTGGAGGCCAGGTCATCTGGTGCAGCACCCCATCACTCTGCTTCTTGGTCAAATAGCCCGTACACAGCCTGGAGGTGTGTTTGGGGTCATTGTCCTGTTGAAAAATAAATGATGGTCCAACTAAACGCAAACCAGATGGAATAGCATGCCGCTGCAAGATGCTGTGGTAGCCATGCTGGTTCAGTATGCCTTCAATTTTGAATAAATCCCCAACAGTGTCACCAGCAAAGCACCCCCACACCATCACACCTCCTCCTCCACACCAGCATACCTGTGAAGTGAAAACCATTTCAGGTGACTACCTCTTGAATCTCAACAAGAGAATGACAAGAATGTGCAAAGCAGTAATCAAAGCAAAAGGTGGCTACTTTGAAGAACCTAGAATATGACATATTTTCAGTTGTTTCACACTTTTTTGTTATGTATATAATTATGTGTTAATTCATAGTTGTAATGCCTTCAATGTGAATCTACAATTTTCATAGTCATGAAAATAAAGAAAACTGTAAATGAGAAGGTGTGTCCAAACTTTTAGTCTGTACTGTTTATATATATATATATATATATATATATATATATATATATTTTTTTTTTACTTCTGGCAGCATCTGGCCACTGGGGGAACTGTAACAGAATAATAGGTAACCTGTAGCTCATGACATGACTGAGTAGAGTTGTCTAAGAATGAAAATCTTAGCTCACATTATTAAGCACTTCTGTATGGATGGAATGATCACATGATCACTGTTTTTTTTAAATACATATAAATGATCTGTTTGAATCAATTAAAGAGGATAACACTATTCATAGCAATGTGTGTGTGTTTATTGTTTTAATTAAGTGTGTGTATAAACAAGACTGCCCACATACAAGGGGAATGGCCCAGAGTCATCCAATACATGGCATCTGACCAATAATGTGTTGATTTAGATTTATGTTTTGTTCCCCATTTACATCAAAAGCAAAAATGTGAATTCTGCTAGTGAAAAGCATTGTCAGAGCTTAGAGAACAGTCACACTGAAACCCTATTTCCTCAGCGGTAAAATAGTCAAACTTGGAGAAACCCACACGCTTTTAGGGCACTCTGCTGCGAGCATCTCTTTATTGCAACTGCTACCTTTAAGCAGCGACATGTCCAGGTGATGGCTGTAATTAGCAGGGAATAGCAAGTGATTTTGACAAGCCACTAACGCCAGGTAGCTACTTGTGATTGCCTTATGATTGTGGCTGGCACCTTGACTGGCCACTGCTTAAAGACGCAAACTCAGGTGCTGGCTTCATGGATTATTAACACAGTGCTCTCTGTGCCCGCTAGCACTTCGTGTAAGAGCAACCATAGAGAGAAGAGAGCCACGATGATATGGATAACAGATGCAATTTTCAGAACATTTTACAAGGAGGGACTTTGAGTGACATCACTAAGACTTTAAACTTGATCACTGATAGAAACTGTAAAAGAAACACTTGGGATACATGAAGTGGGTGTGTCCACAATACTTAAAAACTGTCACATCAAATCCTTATGGGTGAATTTCCATAACACCAAGTACAGTACTCAGCCTAATCCTCAAAGTTCACCCATGATGCTACACAAACAATTGACACAATTAAGTATTTATCTATTTCCTTACACTTCCCAAGTTCGCAGAACAAGTTTCAATGTTATGCATTTCCTTATTGACTACTTTTATTTGACTTATTTGTTCTTCTTTCTCTTACTAACTTAAAGGAGGCTATCTGGGCTTTAAAAATGTATTGCCTAACTTCAGGATTGGATTTGGCCCTTTTTTTCCGGCAAGCTACTTAATTATTACTTTTACCTTATGACATGGTGCTTCATCATGCTAGAAAAAGCATTGTTCTTTACCAAATTGCTCCGGAATCATTTTAAGAAGTTGCTTTTGTATGATGTTAAGTTAGCAGGAATGTCCAGGAATAGAAACAAAGGGCTAATTTATTTCATAAACAGCACCACCTATGTCCTCAGGTTGTGTGTGATATTGCAGGTCAGTTCTACTGAAGTGAATTGAGCCAAGTTGTAATACCACTTACAACATGAGGACGGGGCAGTGCTGTTTTTGGAAGAAACTAGTTATTTGTTTCTATGCCTGGAGCAATGTTCTTAGGTGAAATAGTTAGTGAGCCCACATGAATGGTCTCAGGATGCTTTACTGTTGGCATGACACAGGACTCATGTTAGCGCTCACCTTTACTACTCTTGACAATCATTCACCCTGATATCTCAGACTGAAGGGGGCTTCATCAGGGAAAGTAACTGTACATCAGTCCTTTGCAGTCCAGACCCTGTACAGGGTAAGGGTTGGGTCACACCGTAGCACATCCGCAGCATATTTGATGCTGCTGATTCCCTACTGACCATCCCTAGAGTGTGCCTCCTTCTATGCCCATGCATCCTGCTTTGTGTGCTCATAGCAGCAATGCACCACTACGAGCAGACACACAGTGATCTGTGAGTCGCCACAACCATGTGCCGTGTACTCACAGGCATTGCGACCATTCTCGGCCTAGCTCAGGGAGCAGGGGGAGAGACCGTGATGTCCGTGAGTACAATGCGCATGTGCATGGCGATTCCCAGATCACAGTGTGCCTGCTCGTATCGGGAGATTGCGGCTACGAGCAGACCAAAGTAGGACGCACGGGCAAAGAAGAGATCAGTATACAAAAGACCAATATATGGCGGGTACGATTAATTCATGCACCTATAGATCACCAAGGTGATCCAAAAATACCCTGTTTCCCATATATAAAACACTTGCATTCTTTCTTAATTCTTACACCAAAAGCAAATAGATTAAAAATGCAGTGTTGTTCTCTCCATGAAACAGTCTACATATATTAACGGTGCCAGTCTGGCCTCCTGACACTGTAGTGTGCTATGCGGAAAGGAGACAACACTGTGTTAAAAACCAATTCTCAGCCCCCCTTGACATGTTTTGCTGCAAGACGCAGCTTTGTCAAGAGGACAATGGGCACTGACTTTGTCAAGAGGACAAAGCTGCGTCTTGCAGCAATACATGTCGAGGGGGGGCTGAGAATTGGTTTTTAACACAGTCTCCTTTCCGCATAGCACACTGCAGGTGCATGCAGTGACTTTATGATTACAGTGTCAGGAGGCCAGACTGGCACTGTTAATATATGTAGACTGTTTCATGGAGAAAACAACACTGCATTTTTAATCTATTTGCTTTTGGTGTGAGAATTAATAAAGATTATAAGTGTTCTATATATGGGAAACAGGGTATTTTTGGATCGCCCTGGGCACAGAAGAAAGCACACTCTGGGGACGATCAGGAGCTCATCCGCAGCTTCAAATACACTGTAGATACTCTACATGTGACGCTACCCTAAAAGTTATTTTCTCTAAAAAAGTGCCCTAGTGCTACCATGAGTCCTGTGTCAGGCCTGTGCTTATAATTGTGCTTCAGTATACCATAGAAACATCTGACGGAAAGCTCTAAAAACAGTCAAGTAGTAGCAAAGTTTGTGAAAAACAAAATTTGAGTCAGCCTCAAAACTTTTTCCTATGACTGTACAAATGTCAGGTTTCTGACTAGGTACTTTTTTTTGACTATACTGGAAAACTTGTTCTGTAGAAGCTAGCAAAACAAAAGAGACTCAAGCACAAATGTCAAGGTAATGGTAGATGTATCCAGGGGCAGACTGACACCACTCAGGGCCCCCGGACTAAAAAAAGCAAGATCCCCCAGCAAGACTCCACCCCATGACCCCACCCCTGCCCGCCCCTATTCCCGCCCAGTATGTACATGAATATTTGCCATAGAATAGGGGGTGCAGTGCGCTTGAGGCTATGGTGTACTTTGAGGGATTGCAATGCCAATAACTTTAACTACACCAAGCAATTAAAAACACTGAACTATACTCCTCCTTTTTGTGCCAACTTGGGATCTCTGTCTGCGATACCCAGTCCAACTTGGCTCCAGCCTTCACTCACCTTAAAGAGGTACTACGGTGGAAAACATTTTTTTTAATCAACTGGTGCCAGAAAGTTAAACAGATTTGTAAATTACTTCTATTAAAAAATCTTTACCCTTCCAGTACTTATTAGCGGCTGCATACTTCAGAGGAAATTCTTTTCTTTTTGAATTTTTTTTTTCCTGTCAGGAGCACAGTGCTCTCTGCTGACACCTCTGTCCATTTTAGGAAATGTCCAGAGCAGCATATGTTTTGCTATGGGGAATTTCTCCTGCTTTGGACAGATCCTGACAGACAGAGGTGTCAGCAGAGAGCACTGTGGTCATGACAGAAGAGAAATCCAAAAAGAAAAGAATTTCCTCTGTAGTATACAGCAGCTGATAAGTACTGGAAGGATTAAGATTTTTTAATAGAAGTAATTTACAAATCTGTTTAACTTTCTAGCACCAGTTGATTTAAAAAAAGAAAAAAAAAAAGTTTTCCACCTGAGTACCTGCCTTTCACCGCTCCCTACATGATGGCACAGTCTGAGATATAAGTTATATGTGAAATATAACTTATATCTCTGACTGTACCATGATGTAGGGGGGCGGTGAAAGGAAGGTAGAAGATGGAGTAGGCTTCCCCGCAGCACAGAGTATTTCTGGCAGACAGTCTACCTCACGACAGTTCCCTCCAGAAATACTCTGTGCTGCTGTGCTATTTCTTTAATAAATCTTAGAGGCCTCAGCCTCACCCAAGCAGGGGGTGGGAAAAGGGCCGCAATACACAAAATGCACTATATCTATTTAGCTGTAGATTAAAGTGCTGCTTTAGACAGCAACTCACAAATGACGTCTTCTCTAATCAGCCTTGTTCCCTTCTCTTCTCCAACTGGTCTGCGCCATCATGACAATTTCTTCCAGCCACAATTCTTCACCATTAAACCTGCAAAACAAACCTATTAGGCTCCACACTTTTTCCATGGGTGACAGAGGGGTGTAGAGGAGTGTACATGGGTGACAGAGGGGTACAGAGGGGTGTAGAGGAGTGTACATGGGTGACAGAGGGGTGTAGAGGTGTGTACATGGGTGACAGAGGGGTGTAGAGGAGTGTACAGGGGTGACAGAGGGGTACAGATGAGTGTACATGTGTGACAGAGGGGTGTAGAGGAGTGTACATTGGTGACAGAGGGGTGTAGAGGAGTGTACAGGGGTGACAGAGGGGTACAAAGTGGTGTTCCCTTCTGTTCTCCATCTGGTCTGTGGCATCATGACAATTTCTTCCAGCCACAATTCTTCACCATTAAACCTGCAAAACCAACCTATTAGGCTCCACATTTTTCCATGGGTGACAGAGGGGTGTAGAGGGGTGTACATGGGTGACAGAGGGGTGTAGAGAAGTGTACAGGGGTGACAAAGGGGTGTAGAGGAGTGTACATGGGTGACAGGGGTGTAGAGGAGTGTACATGGGTGACAGAGGGGTGTAGAGGAGTGTACAGGGGTGACAGAGGGGTGTAGAGGAGTGTACAGGGGTGACAGAGGGGTGTAGAGGAGTGTACAGGGGTGACAGAGGGGTGTAGAGGAGTGTACATGGGTGACAAAGAGGTGTAGAGGAGTGTACATGGGTGACAGAGGGGTGTAGAGGAGTGTACATGGGTGACAGAGGGGTGTAGAGGAGTGTACATGGGTGGCAGAGGGATGTAGAGGAGTGTACATGGATGAAAGAGGGGTGTAAAGGAGTGTACATGGGTGGCAGAGGGGTGTAGAGGCATGTACATGGGTGACAGAGGCGTGTAGAGGTGTGTACATGGGTGACAGAGGGGTGTAGAGGAGTGTACAGGGGTGACAGAGGGGTACAGATGAGTGTACATGGGTGACAGAGGGGTGTAGAGGAGTGTACAATGGTGACAGAGGGGTGTAGAGGAGTGTACAGGGGTGACAGAGGGGTACAAAGTGGTGTTCCCTTCTCTTCTCCATCTGGTCTGTGCCATCATGACAATTTCTTCCAGCCACAATTCTTCACCATTAAACCTGCAAAACAAACCTATTAGGCTCCACATTTTTTCCATGGGTGACAGAGGGGTGTAGAGGGGTGTACATGGGTGACAGAGGGGTGTAGAGAAGTGTACAGGGGTGACAAAGGGGTGTAGAGGAGTGTACATGGGTGACAGGGGTGTAGAGGAGTGTACATGGGTGACAGAGGGGTGTAGAGGAGTGTACAGGGGTGACAGAGGGGTGTAGAGGAGTGTACAGGGGTGACAGAGGGGTGTAGAGGAGTGTACAGGGGTGACAGAGGGGTGTAGAGGAGTGTACATGGGTGACAAAGAGGTGTAGAGGAGTGTACATGGGTGACAGAGGGGTGTAGAGGAGTGTACATGGGTGACAGAGGGGTGTAGAGGAGTGTACATGGGTACAGAGGGGTGTAGAGGAGTGTACATGGGTGGCAGAGGGATGTAGAGGAGTGTACATGGATGAAAGAGGGGTGTAAAGGAGTGTACATGGGTGGCAGAGTGGTGTAGAGGAGTGTACATGGGTGACAGAGGGGTGTAGAGGAGTGTACATGGGTGGCAGAGGGGTGTAGAGGAGTGTACATGGGTGACAGAGGGGTGTAGAGGAATGTACATAGGTGACAGAGGGGTGTAGAGGAGTGTACATGGGTGGCAGAGGGGTGTAGAGGAGTATACATGGGTGGCAGAGGGGTTTAGAGGAGTGTACATGGGTAACCGAGGGGTGTAGAGGAGTGTACATGGGTGGCAGAGGGGTGTAAAGGAGTGTACATGGCTGACAGGGGGTGTAGGGGGTGGCAGAGGGGTGTTCATGTGTGATAGAGGTGTAGAGGAGTGTACATGGGTGGTAGAGGGGTGTAGAAGAGTGAACATGGGTGACAGGGAGCGTAGGGGGTTACAGAGGGGTGAACAGGGGTGACAGAGGGGTGGACAGGGGTGACAAGGTGGTAACAGAGGGGTGGATGGTGGTGACAAAGGGACAGAGGGGTGAATAGGGGATTTACATGGGTGACAAGGATGTGGTCAGGGGTGGACAATGGAGAGTGAACATCATGGGTGACAGGGGGATGGACAGGGGTGACAGAGAGGTGGATAGGGGGTGGACATGCATGACAGGAGGGTGAAAAGGGGATAAAAGAGGGGTGGACAGGAGTGAGAGAGGGGTGGACTGGGGTGAGAAAGGGACAGAGGGGTGAATAGGGGGTGGACATGGGTGACAGAGGGGTAGACTAGGGGGTGGTCGGAGGGGTGGATGGGGGGTGATCATGGGTGACAGAGATATGGACAGGGGTGACAGAGGGGTGGCCAAGGTGGACATGGATGACAGGGGGGATGGACATGGGAGACAGGGGGGGTGGTGAACAGGGGTGACAGAGGGGTGAATAGGGGGTGGACATGGATGACAGGGGGGGATGGACAAGGATGACAGGGGGGGATGGACAAGGATGACAGGGGGGGATGGACATGGATGACAGGGGGGGATGGACAAGGATGCCAGGAGGGGATGGACAAGGATGACAGGGGGGGATGGACAAGGATGACAGGGGGGGTGGGCAAGGATGACAGGGGGGATGGACAAGGATGACAGGGGGGATGGACAAGGATGACAAGGGGGTTAAAGGGGTGAATAAGGCTGTGGACATGGGTGACGGGGTAGATTGGAGGTTGGACATGGGAGACAGGGGATGAACAGGGGTGACTGGGGGGTGAACAGGGGTGACAGGGGTTCAGAGTTGTGGACAGGCATGACAAGGGGGTAAAAGAGGGGTGGACAGGGGTCACAAAGGGACAGAGAGATGAATAAGGGGGTGAACAGGGGTGACAGAGGGATGGACAGGGGTGGTCAAGGTGGGCATGGATGACAAGGGGGTGGAAATGGGAGACAGTGGGGGGGGTTTGAACAGGTATGACAGGGGGGTGGAAAAGGATGACAAGGGGGTAAAAGAGGGGTGACAAAAGGGACAGAGGGGTGAATGGGGGATGGACATGGGTGACAGGGTAGACTGGGGAGGTGGTGAACATGTGTGACAGGGTGGACAAGGCAGACATGATTGAAAGGAGGGTGGACATGAATGACGGGGGAATGGGTGACGCGGGGGGGGGGGGGGGGTAACAGAGGGGTGGAAAGGGTACAGTACCTTAAGCAAGCCGCCACAGGGTGCAGCTTGCAGTTCCACGGCATCCTTAGCACCATTTTCGGCTTACTGTGCCGGAGGGGGACGCAGGGGGGAGGGAGACGCTGGGTGCGCAGTACGCACGTACGCTTCCCTTTCCCCCTCCGGCGCTGTGAGTCACAGGCGCACAGGCTGGGGTGGGAAATTATAAATCCCGCGGCATTGGGGGAGCACAGCCTAATCTAGGGGGGGCCATGGTCCCCCCCAGCGACGCCACTGGTTCTCCAGGGGGCCGGCTAAATCACAGACACCGCGGTAGCGGTGCCGGGCCTGGGTGTCACTGGAAATTAAAATATATATATATTTTTTTATATTTAAAGTGACAGGCGGTGGACAGCGGGCCCCTTTCCCGGCCGGGCCTTAGGACGACGGCCGATTGGACCGGCCTGTCAGTCCGCCCCTGGATGTATCCAAATATATGTTTGCACAGTATTTACTGAAAAAAGTCCATAACTTCCTTATACAATTCATGAAGGCAATGTGTTAAAAAATTGCAATGTTGGATGGACTGCTATTATAACTTGGCAACATTTCTGGTAGTCAAAAATAACATAAAAAATATGGAATTAGACCTAATGCGCCTGTTCTATATGGATTCATAATACAGGGCCTATAGCCTGATATGGCCTTCACGTGCTTGAATTTTATATAAAAATATAGGAAAATTATTGTCATGTTCAAACTGATTTTGTATTACTGACACATCTTCCAGACACATTGGGGGGAGATTTATTACTGAAGATGTTTTGTATGCATTTTTCAATCCAATTATGATATCTTTTTTTTTGGCAAAAGTGTGCATAATTTATCATATAGTCTCACAATGTGTGGCACAAGTCTGTCAAAACGTAAAAAAATACCTTATAACACCTCGTTGTATAGAGCACCACTGAGGGGATACTACAGTTTATTTTTACGCTCTGCGGTGTAAAGTTGTGACTTTTTTTTTAATATTCGCAAATGATAAATTAGTCACCACTTTATCCAAAAGTGACAACTTTGTAAAAAGAGCAAGAAAATAGATATGGGGGGGGGGTCAACTATATGTATATACTGTAGATTGGGGGTGCTGCTACAGTGAAAAAACCATACACTAGCCACTAGAACAAAGTGATCACTGAAAAAAAAAGCGGACACCACCATAGAATATTTGCATAAATACAACAACTTTATTGAGACGTAATCGTGTAATCAGGGACATTAAAAAAAATTAAAATAGCTGAAACAGAGCACAGCACAACCCTGGATAAGCGCCATGAACCCCTTCCCACAGGCAAGTGACCCATTCCAAAATAAGCAAACTGTAATCAAGTTACCACAAGATTTAAAGAAATATAATGTCTCACAATCACCTAACTTGCACCACAATAATCAGATAAGTAAACATAAAGATATTTATAAATGATACATAGGCAAGAGACAAAGATGGTCATCCAGTAAGCAGGGACGGGGTCACACCAGAACCCCATGCGTTCCGTCGCTGAACGACTTCCTCAGGGGTGTTGTGCTGAGGTTGTCCCCACATCCAGTATATATATACATGCTAATTTTAGTGATACCTGGCAGGTGAGCTCACTCCACGCCTCCTAGTATCAAACAGCGTGCGTCATAAGATTACTTCCGATCCGGATACCTTCCGGTGCGCAGGTGTCACGTGATGTGGGATCGCAAGGTCCTGATCACGTGTTCCCTATGTAGAGATATCGCAAGATGACTTCAGAGATGGCGAATGCGCGCCGTAATGGTAAAGCTTGCAGTGATCACAAATGAATAAAGTTGGCGCATACGCGTAAGCGCACGACATAGAACATACTATGCGTGTGGGACCGTATTCCCACTCACTTGACCCATACATAAATTATCTCGCGAGCAGATAACTTTGGAAAAAGCACTTAGCTAGTAGAACAAAAAAATTGCGAAAAAAAGGAAAAAACATGAAAAAAAGCATTGCATAAAAAAATAACAAAAAAGCACACACAACATAGACCAGAAAAAAAGGAAAAAAGAAATGATAAATCCCCCATTGCTCCTAGAGCAGAATACGGTGCCTCAAAGAGACAACATAAAGCTGCACAGGATCCGTGCTCACAGCTTTACCCTGTACATGAGGCTCAGGTTTATTTCACCTGTATGCATTATAAATACAATAAAATACAATTAAATACTTCTGTCAGAATACTGTATACATAAAAGAAAGGTTTAGATGCAGCAGATTGTCAGTTGTTATAAAAGTACAAGGACATAATAATGTTACATAAGACAAAATGGCTAGTAAAGAGCTTTATAGCATTGTACGAGTTTCTGTGCTCTGTGAAGCCCTGTTGCTACAATAATATCTCACTGTTAGGAATCTGCAGCATGATGCTGAACATGTCACTATCAGTGTCATGAACAAATAACTTGGGGAAGAATAACATTCAATAACCAGGGGATGGCAAGCATCTGGGTAAATACAAAGAAAACTATTTGTACCTTGCTTCAAATGGTTTTAGATTGTCTAAACTACAATATTTCAGATTTATTTAGGGGATAAGCAATGTAAGGCTGGGTTCAAACATCATAAAATGAAAACAAAAAACTGCAGTACAATAGGTATAGAAAGTGGCAGTGTTTTCAAATTTAATAATGTGTTATATGGAAAAACGCCCATCAGTGCACAGTGTATGGCTACTTGGCTACCTTTATACTCCAGCACTGAATTTAGCATTCTTCATGCTTCAGAAAAGAAGCACCCCAATAATGTTTGACGGCTCATTTTGCATAGACATCTCTTTCTGAAAAGTATCTACTTTCCAATAGCAACAAAATTACGTACATGATATGTGATCCCAGGGCCCTCTGTGTGAATGAAGAAGCAGTTTCCCTGCTGTAACCACTTAACAGCAGGACCCCAGGGAAAATTGGGGCCCTTAACCAACCCCCCCCCCCCATCTCCCCACCCATGTGTAGTGAGTGACCATATAGCAGTAGATACCATTACATAGTGACTGAATAATACTGTTACTTAATGAAAAACATATAAATACTAATCTCTACGATCTCTACAGCTATAGTCCCCCAAACAGTATTTATGCCCCCCTTGGTGCCCTGTACAGTAAAAGTGGGTAGATAGGTAGGTAGGTAATTAGATTCCCCATTAAGAATGTCTCTCACAGCAGTTAGGTAGTCCACCATAAGGTAGGTATGTCTGTAGGTAGGTAGTTCTCCCATTATGCAAATGGTAGGCAGGCATGTCTCACCGGTATTTAGGTAGTAACCCCAGTAGGTAGGTAGTACCCCCAGGAGGCAGACTGTACCCTCAGTTGGCAGTTAGTACCCTCTGTGCGCAGGTTGTCCACTACTTACGTAGGTAGTCCCCAAATAGGCAGGCAGTTCTCCCAGTTAGGCTGCCTTCTTCCTCCTCTGTTCTTGTAAAAAGTAACCTCACCCCCTGAGCCAGGGAAAAGGTCAGGCTCTTCTCCTCGTGTAGAATTACAGTCTGAAGCTGTCTGACGCCTACATCAACAGCTTTTAACTATATTTTTTTGTGGGCGTACAGTTGAAAGTGGCGATCAATGACCTGGGGATTCGGAGCAAATGCCCTGAATTCTCCAGGTAGGGAATGGATTATAAAGTTGGCAGTATAGACTGAAGACCAAACTGCCTCTATAGTAGGTATGCCACTGTTCCCTCAGCTTACTGTCAGCGCTCTACTTCTCAGACACCTGCTGCCTGGGTGCAGTGCACTCGCCTTGGTGCTGCCATACACTGTCTATGTAACTGATTGAAATAGTTGAGCCATTAGTCCTATAGACAGTGAGTAGCGGTCACACAGACGTTGCCTGTGTCACACTCCCCAGGGACAGCCATTTTTTGCAATGGTTGACCCTCCATAATGACATGTTTTTGACCGATCTTGGAAATAGGAAACAAATGTTGTTTGTGGGAAAGCCCCTTAACTACCTCATTGCAATAAAGGCACTCAGCTAAGCTGTTATAAAAGCATCTGTATATAGGGATGGCAAAGCGGCAAGTATTAAAGTTTTAAACATGGCTCTACATTCTACACAGAAATATAATAATGTATACATAATGTAATAATAGAACTATCCTCTAGTCTGATAGTATATAACCACATTGATTCTGTGTTGCTCTGTACAGGCTCCATGAACATGGCCTTTTGCTGGGCATGACAACTTACCTACTATATTTATGTCTTACTTATTTAATGTGAATTCACAGAGACACACATTTTAGCTGATGTATCAAATAGTTTTGCTCTCTTTATTGCATGACCTTTGCAATTACATTATAATAAAAAAAAAGTTGCTCAGTTGCTGTCAGCTGTCTTAATTTACAAGTAGAAATTCACAGAATTGGCTATAAAAATTTTGAATAACAACACTTTTCAATATAATAACAACTGGTTTAGACAACGAACGGGTACCGCGATGGGCACACCAACTTCATGTACATATGCAAATTTATTTTAATCTGTATTTGAAAGAGTATGTATATACCAGGAGGAACCCATTTATTAATAACATAAAAGGCTACAGGTGTTATGTGGACGAGTGCAGTATTAATGACTTTGTCAAATATTTAAATTATACCAACAGAATGAACATGCGATTTATTAGCTCCTTTGGAAATCAAACACTGGATTTTATGGACGTCAGGATACAGATTAAAGATGGAGAAATTCACACTGAAGGTCACAGAAAAAACCTTTGCCAAGAACGTGTTTTTACACTATGAAAGATCTTACAACAAACATAAATCATAAATTCTATACCGTATAGTCAAATGATCAGACCTAACAGTAAGGAGAACCGATTCGAGACCCAAGCACAAGAATTATCCGACATACTACAGAAGAGAGGATACCCACAAGAAATCATAAAGCAAGCATGGTCGAAAACAAAAAAACGTATCCGTGAAGCGCTATTATGTAAAAAAAAACTTCAAAAAACCCACTATGGAATATTTTTTTCTTCTCATTCACCAATAGTCAAATGAACACATATATTAGCAGAGTATTGTTTATTCTGGAAAGAGATCCATATCTACATTTCCGCAATAAGTATTAATAAACCTATTATTACATCAAAAAAAAAAAAGCACTGTTGGGGACTATATTAAAAGAAAGAAAACTGAATATAGTAATACCAAACAAGAGATTTGGCTCGCAAAATCCTTCCCTAGGGGAAATAAGAAATGCGGTTTCTGTTCATACTGTAAATACAATGCATCATCCACCATTTGCAAATTAGGTGGCTGTTTACATGAACTAAGAGAATTGATCACATGCAAAACTACTTCCGTAGTATATTTTATTGCAGATTCTATGTTGGAAAGACGAATAGGTTCTCCAAGATTTATAGCGCATATGCACGATAACCACGTTGGGATCATTGATGGTTTGAAGTTTGGCAGCCTCATAAGAGTTAATGTGCTAAAAGGAGGCGCTGGTCAAGATCGAGCACTCCTGTGCACTGAAGCCAAGTGGATACCATGTCTCCAAGCACAGTCCAATAGGACTCAATGACAGAGTAGATTTATCCCCATTTTTGTACAAAATTAGCATAGTTTTGTATTCAAGTCATTAAGGGTTTTACAGATACTTACTGTTTGTTGTGTTTTTCTCATTTTTTTCATAATTCACCGGATCACGTGGATGCAGCAAGTTTCCCATAAATGCACAGGAAGCGATGACGTAAGCTGAGGCCTGAAGAAGTGCTCATTAGCACGAAACCACGGGTCATTGCCTCTGAGCCCCCATCCAAGCCCCGTTGCCACCAGAATGCCTCCACTCCAGTAGCGGTGGATTGTGGTGAGTGCAGGCTCAATTTCTATTGGCTATAAAAATGTTTGCAAGTGTTTCTATTTTTTTTTTAACTATCACCTTATTTTTGTGTATGAATGATATCTTACACCCAGATGCGTATGGACCCTGATGCAAAATATGTAAGGCCTCTCCTTGTATCATGTGCCATATATAGTACTTGATTGTTTAACCCATATTAGACTGTGTTGTGCCTCCTGTTATTACCACCAGGCTGCTGACCTTTTGCACCAGCCTTATCTTGAACGGCGACCTCCGCAATAAGACATCTTATCCCCTATCCTTTGAACAGTCGATAAGATGTCTAGGGACGAAGTACCCCTTTAACTTTTTTTGTCTTCAAATTTTGTTACATTGAGAAATCTATATTCTCCATTTATTTTCCCATTTTTTAAAAAAGTATTAAAGATAAAAACTAAAATTTCACATGGGCATAAGCATTCAGACCCTTTGCAATGACACTTGTAATTTATCTCTGTGGGCCTTGTTCCTAAACAAACAGGAAATTCCTTCATCTAGCAGACTTCTCTTTTGCACTCTGATCTCTTTAGCAAGATTACCTATCCTACGTAATTGGAAATCTTAAACTATTCCAGTCAATGCAGAAATTATTTTAAGGATTAATACCACTCAGATATATGAAAAATGTATTGTATTGGGAAACAGCACTTTTTCAATGGCCTGATTCACTTTATTGTACCACTTACTATACCTACCTTTATTATCCTAACATACTCTTATATTATTGTATTTGTTTTAGATATTGTCCAATTTATATATTTGTATCAATTACTACCTTATCTTGGACTCATTACTCCTCAATGTACTATACATTGCTTAGCGACTTTGTCGAGTACATACAAAATATATTTTATATAATTTTGTTTTGTTTGTTTGTTTTATGTTGTTTGTATTAACTTGTACTTTAAAACTCTTAAAGGGGTTGTGCGCTGCCCTGCCTTTCGGAGCTCCGCACGCAGCGGTCGCGCCCCCTTCCCATAGACTATCGTTGAGGGTGCGGGCGTGACGTCATGAGGGGGCCGGGCGTAAAGTCACGCCCGGCGGCCGCGAACACGGAAGCCCACACACAGTGTTCGGAGTAATGAACTTCCGGACGCTGCGTGCGGAGCTCCGAAAGGCAGGGCAGCGCACAACTCCTTTAATAAAACTATTGAAACAAAAAGAACCCAATGACCTCCAAAATTCTTAAATGTAAGAACTTTAAAACAGGATTAGATACATTCCTGGAACAAAATAAGATTAATGCTTATGAAGAAATATAAAATCTCATCCCTTCCTCAATATCGCGCCACACCCCTACCCCTTAATTCCCTGGTTGAACTTGATGGACATATGTCTTTTTTCGACCGTACTAACTATGTAACTATGTAACTTTGGAACTAACAAGGCTCTTATTAGAACTGGTTGCCCCACCAATCTAAGTTACTGAGGGAGAAGGGTCTTGATGGGAGAGATGATCAAAAATTCAATGGTCTAACTGTGTGCAGATTGGAGAAACTTACAGAAGGTCACCCATTACTGCATTTTGGGCTTTATGGCAGAGTGTCCAGTAAGAAGCCTTTCCTCAAAAAACAAACAAAAAAAAATCACATACAAAGGGTCCTTAGACTGTGAGGAACAAGATTCTCTGATTTGATGTAACTAAGATTTTCTAGCTTCAATTCTAGGCATCATTTCTAAAGGAAATCAGGCACTGAACCTCCCCAACATCATCCCTGCCTGTGGCAGCATCATTCTATGGGGGTGTTTTTCATCATCTGGGACAAGGAGACTGATCGAGAGGGGCTTGGGGATAATTCTGTGAGTCCTTGAGGGGCCCAGCAAGAGCCCTGACTTGAACCCAATTGAACATCTCTGGAGAGACCTGAAAATTGCTTCCACCGATTGTCCCTATCTGGCCTTACAGAGCTTGAGAGAATCTGCAGAGAAGAATGGCAGAAAATCCCCAAATACAGGTGTGAAAACCTTGTGGCATTATACCTCTAGAATACTGGAGGCTGTAATCGCAGCCAAAGGTGCTTTAACTAAGTACTGAGCAAAGGGTCTGAATACTTATGTAAATGTAATAAGTACAAATTTCTAACATTCTGTTTTCACTTTGTCATTATGGCATATTGAGTGCAGAATGATGGGGTAAAAAATTATATATTTTTAGCACAAGGCTGTAGCATAGCAAAATATGGAAAAAGTGAAAGGATCTGAAAACTTTCCGGATGCACTGTATATGTAATAAAAATAAGATAATAAGTTTCTCACAGTTCCAGAAAATACAATAGTAATTAGCTTTTTCACTTACTTGCCAATATGCTAATAAGAATCACACTTGCTGCTGTCCACCCAGGGATTATATCCATGTCTAATGGTTCTATTCATTGACTAAATAAATGCAAAATACTGAACACAAGCAGTACAGCCAAGTTAAACAGTCTGAAAGGTTATGTGCCCCTTCTGTCAATTTTAACATCATGTCAGAGAAAAATGTTACAAGAGGTGTTGGATCTCAAATCACCTGGGGCCAGAAAGTTCTACAGATTTGTAAATTCCTTCTATTTAAAAGTCCTAACCCTTCCAGTACTAATCAGTTGTTGTATGCATCATTCTGACCACAGTGCTCTCTGCAGCCACCTGCATTCACCTTTGTATTCACTTCCAGGCAGTGGAAAATTACAGGGAATATTGTAAGAAGTATTGTGAGCATTGAGGGCATTTCTGTGAGTTTTTGTTAATTTTTTTTTCTCTTTCTCTGTCTGGGAGGAATACAGGTGGAGAGTAGGTGGAGTAGTTAATGAATTAGCAGCTGATAAATTGCAGCTGTTTGCAGCCATCTAGCCCTTTGCATTCACTTCCAGGCAGTGGAAGAGAGAGGTGGCATCTGGTAACCATAAAGGAAAGTATACTAAGCGATTTTGTGAGCAAGTGGTTGTGTGTCTGTATACACGAGTGTAAAGTATACAAGTAAGTATAAAAGTGAGAGGGACTTTAAATTCAGGGATTTTAATTGAAATATTTGATTGCATATTGTTGCACGAGTTGCTCATTTGGAAGCCCAGATCCTGCATCTAGAGGAGCAACTGGCAACACGGAGACGCATTGACAACTTGGAGAGGAGTCTCCTGCTCACTGAGCAAGTACTCTGGGGTAGAGGTGGGGGAGGATACTGGGACGGAGGTTCAGTACAGTCAGGCAGCTAGCTGGGTTACAGTTAGAAAACGGGTAGAGGAAAAAGTGTCAGGGAGGCCAGTCCTGAACACCCCAACAAGTTTGCCCGGTTGGCAGATGAGGGGGATGCCATTTCAGAGCTAGCAGTACTGAAACAGGACTCTGCCTCTGACCGCCAGGGGGGGGGGGGGTATCTGCTCCAGTAAGGAGGGAGGAGTGCAGGGCAGGCTAGACAGGTACTGGTAGTGGGGGACTCAATTATTAGGGGGACAGACAGGGCAATCTGTCAGAAAGACCGGGTTTGCCAAACAGCGTGTTGTCTTCCTGGCACTCGAGTTCGGCCCATCGCAGATTGGGTTGACAGGTTGTTGGGTGGGGCTGGAGAGGACCCAGCAGTCATGGTACATATTGGCACCAATGACAAAGTAAGAGGCAGGTGGAGTGTCCTAAAAAATGATTTCAGGGACTTAGGCCGCAAGCTTAAGGAAAGGACCTCCAAGGTAATATTTTCTGAAATATTACCTGTACCATGAGCCACACCAGAGAGGCAGCGGGAGATTAGGTAGGTAAACAAGTAGCTCAGAAGCTGGTGTAGGAAGGAGGGGTTTGGGTTCATGGAGAACTGGGCCGACTTCACTGTCGGATACTGGCTCTACCGTAGGGATGGCTGCTCCTCAATGGGGAGGGTGCAGCTGTGCTTGGGGAGAAGATGGCTAGAAGGGTGGAGGAGTGTTTAAACTAGGGACGAAGGGGAGGGAACCTACAACATAGTCGGGGAAGATGAGTGTAGATAGAGAGGGGGGACTTATTAATGTACCTGGGGGTGGAGCGGAGGGAGGGGTTAGAATAGTTAATAGGGATAGGCTTCGTAGGAAGAAAAAACATACACCTTTGAATCACATGTTAACTAATGCCAGAAGTCTGTCCAATAAAACAGAGGAACTGGAGTGGTTGATGTCTGTGGAAAATTATGACATAGTGGGTATAACAGAGACTTGGTTGGACAATAGCTGTGACTGGGCGATCAACATACAGGGTTATAGTCTATTCAGAAAGTATCGGACAAAACAGAAAGGGGGAGGAGTTTGTCTTTATGTGAAATTGAGTCTGAAGGCCACACTGCTGGAGGATATACAGGAGGGAAACGATAATGTGGACTTAATGTTAACCAACAGACCTGACAGAGTAACTAATGTGCAAGTAGAAGGACACCTAGGAAATAGTGATCATAATATAATACATTATAACTAATTCTTCAATAAGGGAATCTCTTGAGGGGCCACAAAAACAATGAACTTTAGGAAGGCAAAGTTTGATCAACTCAGAGAAGCCCTTAACAATATAAAATGGGATAATGTCCTCAAAAACAAGAATACTGACACTAAATGGGAGACTTTTAAAAATATCTTACATTTTCACTGTAAGATATATATAACTTATGGGAATAAAAGGGTCAGAAATAAAAGAAAACCCATATGATGAATAAAAATGTTAAGGGGGCAATAAATGACAAAAATATAGCATTTAAACTACTAAAACAGTATGTCAGTGAAGAAGCAAATTTAAAATATGTAAAAAACTGATAAAAGCTGCAAAAATAGAGAGAGAAAGACTCATTGCCAAAGAGAGTAAAACTAACCCCAAAATGTTTTTAACTATATAAATAGCAAAAAGGTTAAAAATGAAAGCGTTGGCCCTTTAAAAAATGATGAGGAAGAAATTATAAACAGGGATCAGGAAGAAAATATTTTAAACAAATTCTTCTCCACTGTATTCACTGAGGAAAAATGAAATGCCAGGTGAGATACAGTGAGATAAGGTAAACTCCCCAGTACAGGTCACCTGTCGAACCCAGGAAGAAGTACAGTGCCACATACAAAAAATCAAAATAGACAAATCACCAGATGGTATTCACCCCCGTGTTCTAAAGGAACTAAGTAATGTAATAGACAGACCCCTATTTAATATTCAGGGACTCTATAGTAACAGGGATTGTTCCCCAGGACTGGCGCATGGCAAATTTGGTACCAATATTAAAAAAGGGGTCAAAAGGTGACCCTGGGAATTATAGACCTGTTTGTTTTACCTCCGTTGTATGTAAATTGTTTGAGGGTTTTCTAAGGGATGCTATTTTGGAGTATCTTGATAAAAATAAATGTATGACTCCATATCAGCATGGCTTTATGAGGGATCGGTCCTGTCAAACTAACCTGATCAGCTTTTATGAGGAGGTGAGCTCCAGACTGGACCAGGGGCAATCGCTGGATGTCGTATATCTGGATTTTTCCAAAGCATTCGATACGGTGCCACATAAAAGGTTGGTGCATAAAATGTGAAGGATGGGGCTGAGAGAAAATGTGTGCAAGTGGGTAAGTAACTGGCTCAGTGATAGGAAACAGAGGGTGGTTATTAATGGTACTTATTCTGATTGGGTGACTGCTACTAGTGGTGTACCACAGGGGTCAGTCTTGGGTCCTGTTTTATTTAATATATTTATTAATGACCTTGTAGAAGGGTTGAAGAGTAAAGTAGCAATCTTTGCAGATCATACTAAACTATAAAGTGGTAAACACTATAGACGACAGTGAACTGTGACAAACTGTGGCAGGTGGCAAGGTTCGTAGTCAATGGAGGATAGCAGAAAATCTGGAACACAGGCTTTGGACAACACTAACACTTTCTCTGGCACAAGGCAACAAGATCCGGCAAGGTAGTGCAGGGGAAGTGAGGTAATATACACAGGGAGCAGGTGGAAGCTAATTAGACTGATTGGGCCAGGCACCAATCACTGGTGCACTGGCCCTTTAAATCTTAGAGAGCTGGCGCACGCGCGCCCTAGAGAGCGGAGCCGCGCACGCCAGAACATGACAGCCAGGGACCGGGACGGGTAAGTGGCTTGGGATGCGATTTGCGAGCGGTCGCGTCCCGCTATGCGAATCTCATCCCCATCGCGAATGTCAGTGCAGCGCTCCCGGTCTGCGGGTCTGACCGGGGCGCTGCAGAAAGGAGGACGCCGCAAGCGCTCTGGGGAGGAGCAGGGACCCGGAGCGCTCGGCGTAACAGTACTCCCCCTTAGGTCTCCCCCTCTCTTGGTCTCCTTGTCCCTTTAACTGACAAGAGAACATAGGGGGCGTCTCTTGAGTTTCCTTCCGGAACAAAAAACAGTCCTGGGTAGCTACATCACCGGAAGAAGTGGGAATGGGGAGGGGGGGGGGGGGCAGAGGGTGAAGCTTGTCACGGGGCAGAGTGTCACCAGGACGGGGGCTATGAGGAGGCACTGCACAGTCCTGATAGGCCCTGGGGAGGCCAGGCACAGGAGGAGACACTGAGGCCCGACAGACGGGACTGGGAGCAGACGTGAGGCATTTCTTGCGGCAAGCAGGACCCCAATTCTTGATCTCCCCGGTGGTCCAGTCAAGGGTGGGAGAATGATGCTGGAGCCATGGCAGACTGAGGAGGACTTCAGAGGTGCAGTTGGGCAGGACGAAAAATTCAATTTTCTCGTGATGCAGTCCAATGCTCATAAGCAAGGGCTCTGTGCGGTAACGCACAGTGCAGTCCAACTTCACTCCGTTGACCGAAGAAATGTAGAGCGGCTTGACGAGACGGGTCACCGGGATGCAGAACCTATTCACCAAAGAGGCCAGAATAAAATTTCCAGAAGAACCAGAGTCCAAGAAGGCCACGGCTGAGAAGGAGGAGTTGGCAGAAGGAGAAATCCGGACGGGTACAGTGAGGCGTGGAGAAGCAGAATTCACACCAAGGGACGCCACTCCCATTTGAACAGGGTGCGTGCATGCGTTTCCCAGAAGTGGAGGACGAATAGGGCGATCCACCAAAAAATGTTCAGTACTAGCGCAGTACAGACATAGATTTTTATCTCTGGGGCGAGTCCTTTCTTCATGGGTCAGGCGAGACCGATCCACTTGCATAGCCTCCTCGGCGGGAGGCACAGGGGTAGATTGCAAAGGATACTGTGAGAGAGGTGCCCAGAGATCAAGGTCTTTTTCCTGGCGGAGCTCCTGGTGTTTTACAGAAAAACGCATGTCAATGCGGGTGGCCAAATGGATAAGTTCTTGCAGGTTGGCAGGAATCTCTCGTGCAGCCAGCACATCCTTGATGTTACTGGATAGGCCTTTTTTAAAGGTCGCGCAGAGGGCCTCGTTATTCCAAGATAATTCGGAGGCGAGAGTACGAAATTGGATGGCGTACTCGCCTACTGAAGATTTACCCTGGACCAGGTTCAGCAGGGCAGTCTCGGCAGAAGAAGCTCGGGCTGGTTCCTCGAAGACACTACGGACTTCAGCGAAGAAGGACTGGACTGTGGCTGTGGCAGGATCATTGCGGTCCCAGAGCGGTGTGGCCCAAGACAAGGCCTTTCCAGACAGAAGACTCACTACGAACGCCACCTTAGACCGTTCTGTAGGAAATTGGTACGACAACATCTCCATATGTAGGGAACATTGAGACAGGAAGCCACGGCAGAGTCTAGAGTCCCCATCAAATTTGTCCGGCAGGGACAAGCGGAGGCTAGGAGCAACCAGGTCGTATCCACCGGCAACGGCTCAACCTCGCTGACTGCTGAGAAGGCGTGGGACAGAAGGACTAGGCAGAGGCAAGGTCAGACGTAGCAGAAGGTCGGGGCAGGCGGCAAGGTTCGTAGTCAATGGAGGATAGCAGAAGATCTGGAACACAGGCTTTGGACAACACTAACACTTTCTCTGGCACAAGGCAACAAGATCCGGCAAGGAAGTGCAGGGGAAGTGAGGTAATATACACAGGGAGCAGGTGGAAGCTAATTAGACTGATTGGGCCAGGCACCAATCACTGGTGCACTGGCCCTTTAAATCTTAGAGAGCTGGCGCGCGCGCACCCTAGAGAGCGGAGCCGCGCGCGCCAGAACATGACAGCCGGGGCCGGGGCGGGTAAGTGGCTTGGGATGCGATTCGCGAGCGGGCGAGTCCCGCTATGCGAATCGCATCCCCATTGTGAATGTCAGTGCAGCGCTCCCGGTCAGCGGGTCTGACCGGGGCGCTGCAGAAAGGAGGACACCGCGAGCGCTTCGGGGAGGAGCAGGGACCCGGAGCGCTCGGCGTAACACTTATTAAGTTTAGAAAGAAGAAGGCTAAGGGGAGACCTAATAACTATGTATAAATATATCAGGGGACCTTACAGTGATCTCTTCCATGATCTATTTATACCCAGGACTGTATCTATAACAAGGGGGCATCCTCTACGTCTAGAGGAAAGAAGGTTTCTACACCAGCACAGATGGGGGTTCTTTACTGTAAGAGCAGTGAGACTGTGGAGTTCTCTGCCTGAGGAGGTGGTCATGGTTAACTCGGTAAAAGAATTTAAAAGGCGTCTGGATGCATTTTTGGAAAATAATAACATTACAGGTTATGTATACTAGATTTATAGGGACAGAACGTTGATCCAGGAATATTCTGACTACCATATTGGGAGTCGGGAAGGAATTTTTACCTCGAGTATGAGTTTTTTTTTTGTATTCCTCTGGATCAACTCAGTAGGGACTATAGGGTTATAGGTTGATATAGGTTGAACTTGTTACTATGTTACTATGTTACTCTGTCCATGTAAGGAACTTTCCAGAGAAGGAGCAAATCCCCATAGCAAGCCTCTCCTGCTCTGGACAGTTTCTGACACGGACAGAGGCGTCAGCAGAGAGCACTGTGGCCCTCCCACCATCTTCTCAGCTAATCTGGTCCCTGCCATTTCACTGCATCGGTCCCGATTAGCTCCACTGAGCTGCCAGCCTCTTTTTTTTCCTGTTTTAGTTGCTGCAATCAACTTTGAACATCTGCCTGATCGGCAAAAGCCTGGCATTAGCTACGGGTCCTTGCTGCTCATAGCAACTGGGACCCACCAGGTTTGAGGCACGTCCAGGAGTCCAATTTCCTTAACCCCTTAAGGATTCAGCGTTTTTCTGTTTTTGCATTTTCGGTTTTTCCTCCTTACCTTTTAAAAATCATGACCCTTTAAATTTTCCACATAAAAAATCATATTATGGCTTATTTTTTGCCCCACCAATTCTACTTTACAGTGATATTAGTCATTTTACCCAAAAATCCACTTCAAAATGGGGAAAAAAAATTATTGTGTGACCAAATTGAAGAAAAAACGCTATTTTGTACATTTTGAGGGCTTCCGTTTCTACGCAGTGCATTTTTCGGTAAAAATGACACCTTATCATTATTCTGTAGGTCCATATGGTTAAAATGACACCCTACATATATAGGTTTGATTTTGTTGTACTTGTAAAAAAAATCATAACTACTTGCAGGAAAATTTATACGTTTAAAAATGTCCTCTTCTGACCCCTATAACTTTTTTATTTTTCCGCATATGGGAATGTATGAGGGTTTTTTTTTTGCGCCGTGATCTGATGTTTTTATCAGTTCCATTTATGTTATGAACGGACTTTTTGATCGTTTTTTATTCATTTTTTAATAGTATAAAAAGGGACCAAAAATACACTATTTTGGACTTTCGAATTTTTTTTTACGTCTACGCCATTGACCGTGCAGTTTAATTAATTATATATTTTTACAGAGCATGTAGAAGAGAAGATGAATGCACTCACCATTCCATTAAAATACTGTAATTTATTCCAATGAGGGCATAAAATCAGCAGGTACATACACGTGGGATGCCAACAGAAGATGTGATAGCTATTTCACGCTGATAGCGCTTCTTCAGGCTGCTCTTCCCCCACCTGTGTGCAAGGATTAAATACTCCTACTTGCTTACGTAGGTGGGGTGAGGCGTTTACATTGTGTAATTTGAATCTGTGAAAAAGAACATTCAAAACCACACAATAAAAACAATCCAACATGTGCAAATTACACCAAATATATTTCTCCTATACAAATACACTTAAGTCCAACCTGTCATTTAAACCCAAATTGCCTTCTGCCCTTGTGGATAATCCATTTAGCTTCTTGCTGTAACAGCAACTTGCGTTTTTCAATACCTTCTTTTTTTTACCAATTTGTTCGATGCCCAAAAAATTCAGAGAATTGATATTATTCTCCTGTACCTCTGCCATATGGTCTATCAATCTAGTCGAACCTTTTTTAGTTTTGAGTGAGTGTACATGTTCTCTGAATCTTATATTCACCGACTGAATAGTGCACCCAATATAAAATCTTCCACAGGGGCATTTGAGACCATGCACTACACACAAAGTTCTACAGTACAACAAAAACTCTCTCTGTTCTCATCCAACCACAATGAACTTGTCTGTGCAGATATATCTGCACCAAGAACAAGTACCGCAACGGTGCTTGCCGGGGTAATGGGATTTTTTAACTAACTGTTTTTTTCAGGCTTCAGGAGTTTGTTGTGGACTATCATATCTAAAATGGTTCTAAATCTGCATCATTTTGTAGTAGTGACCAATTGTGTAGAATGGACTTTTTTTAATCTTATGTGCTAGAGGGCTGTATTTAAATGGAAAAGAGAATCTAGTTTATTTTTCTCTCTGCCTCTTTTTGTGACAAATATTGTATCGTCTAGCTGCTCATATTTTGGTGTGTTGTATTATTTTCCGGGGATAACCTCTCACTAACAATCTTTGTTGTAGATCGTTGGCTTGTATAGAGTAATCTACAGGATCACTGTTGATACGTTTTAACCTCAAGAACCGTACGATAATGCTGTCCGAACATGTTTTGGATGATAATTTGTGAAATGCAATAAGGCATTACATGCCGTCGGTTTTCTGTATCCAACACTGGTGAGATTACTATCCTTCAAACGAACTACAACATCTAGAAATTCCAATTATGGATACCAATCTTCCAAGTGAAACATAAGTTCATATCATTGGAAGAATTAAGGATGGACCCGAAGTCCTCAAAAGGTGGACCCCGTGTCCGTCCAAACAATAAATATGTCATCCATGAATCTCCTGTAACAATGAATAAATTTAGAAAAGGGTTTTGTACCTGAAAAAAATATATCTTCTTTCAAACATGGCTATGAAGAGATTGGCCAGGGTACATGCAACAGGTGTACCCATGGTCACTCCCTCCATTTGAGCAAACCATGTCTCCTTGAACTGAAAGGCATTTCCTGTTAGAACAAATTCAAGAGAATCACTGTTACGCCGAGCGCTCCGGGTCCCCGCTCCTCCCCGGAGCGCTCGCTACACTCTCCTCACTGCAGCGCTCCGGTCAGATCCACTGACCCGGGGCGCTGCGATACCGCCTCCAGCCGGGATGCGATTCGCGATGCGGGTAGCGCCCGCTCGCGATGCGCACCCCGGCTCCCGTACCTGACTCGCTCTCCGTCAGTCCTGTCCCGGCGCGCGCGGCCCCGCTCCCTAGGGCGCGCGCGTGCCGGGTCTTTGCGATTTAAAGGGCCACTGCGCCGCTGATTGGCGCAGTGGTTCCAATTAGTGTTATCACCTGTGCACTTCCCTATATCACCTCACTTCCCCTGCACTTCCTTGCCGGATCTTGTTGCCATCGTGCCAGTGAAAGCGTTTCCTTGTGTGTTCCTAGCCTGTGTTCCAGACCTCCCGCCGTTGCCCCTGACTACGATCCTTGCTGCCTGCCCCGACCTTCTGCTTCGTCCGACCTTGCTTCTGTCTACTCCCTTGTACCGCGCCTATCTTCAGCAGCCAGAGAGGTTGAGCCGTTGCTAGTGGATACGACCTGGTCACTACCGCCGCAGCAAGACCATCCCGCTTTGCGGCGGGCTCTGGTGAAAACCAGTAGTGACTTAGAACCGATCCACTAGCACGGTCCACGCCAATCCCTCTCTGGCACAGAGGATCCACTACCTGCCAGCCGGCATCGTGACACTAGATCCGGCCATGGATCCCGCTGAAGTTCCTCTGCCAGTTGTCGCTGACCTCACCACGGTGGTCGCTCAGCAGTCACAACAGATAGCGCAACAAGGCCAACAGCTGTCTCAACTGACCGTTATGCTTCAGCAGTTACTACCACAGCTTCAGCAATCATCTCCTCCGCCAGCTCCTGCACCTCCTCCGCAGCGAGTGGCCGCTTCTGCTCTACGACTATCCTTGCCGGATAAATTTGATGGGGACTCTAAGTTTTGCCGTGGCTTTCTTTCCCAATGTTCCCTGCACCTGGAGATGATGTCGGACCAGTTTCCCACTGAAAGGTCTAAGGTGGCTTTCGTAGTCAGCCTTCTGTCTGGAAAAGCCCTGTCTTGGGCCACACCGCTCTGGGACCGCAATGACCCCGTCACTGCCTCTGTACACTCCTTCTTCTCGGAAATTCGAAGTGTCTTTGAGGAACCTGCCCGAGCCTCTTCTGCTGAGACTGCCCTGTTGAACCTGGTCCAGGGTAATTCTTCCGTTGGCGAGTATGCCGTACAATTCCGTACTCTTGCTTCAGAATTATCCTGGAATAATGAGGCCCTCTGCGCGACCTTTAAAAAAGGCCTATCCAGCAACATTAAAGATGTTCTGGCCGCACGAGAAATCCCTGCTAATCTACATGAACTCATTCACCTAGCCACTCGCATTGACATGCGTTTTTCCGAAAGGCGTCAGGAGCTCCGCCAGGATATGGACTCTGTTCGCACGAGGCGTTTCTTCTCCCCGGCTCCTCTCTCCTCTGGTCCCCTGCAATCTGTTCCTGTGCCTCCCGCCGTGGAGGCTATGCAGGTCGACCGGTCTCGCCTGACACCTCAAGAGAGGACACGACGCCGCATGGAGAATCTCTGCCTGTACTGTGCTAGTACCGAACACTTCCTGAGGGATTGTCCTATCCGTCCTCCCCGCCTGGAAAGACGTACGCTGACTCCGCACAAGGGTGAGACAGTCCTTGATGTCTACTCTGCTTCTCCACGTCTTACTGTGCCTGTGCGGATGTCTGCCTCTGCCTTCTCCTTCTCTGCTGTGGCCTTCTTGGACTCCGGATCTGCAGGAAATTTTATTTTGGCCTCTCTCGTCAACAGGTTCAACATCCCGGTGACCAGTCTCGCCAGACCCCTCTACATCAATTGTGTAAACAATGAAAGATTGGACTGTACCATACGTTTCCGCACGGAGCCCCTTCTAATGCACATCGGACCTCATCACGAGAGGATTGAACTTTTGGTCCTTCCCAATTGCACTTCTGAAATTCTCCTTGGACTTCCCTGGCTTCAACTTCATTCCCCAACCCTGGATTGGTCCACTGGGGAGATCAAGAGTTGGGGGCCCTCTTGTTCCAAGGACTGCCTAAAACCGGTTCCCAGTAACCCTTGCCGTGACTCTGTGGTTCCTCCTGTAACCGGTCTCCCTAAGGCCTATATGGACTTTGCGGATGTTTTTTGCAAAAAACAAGCTGAGACTCTACCTCCTCACAGGCCTTATGATTGTCCTATCGACCTCCTCCCGGGCACTACTCCACCCCGGGGCAGAATTTATCCTCTGTCCGCCCCAGAGACTCTTGCCATGTCTGAATACGTCCAGGAAAATTTAAAAAAGGGCTTTATCCGTAAATCCTCCTCTCCTGCCGGAGCCGGATTTTTCTTTGTGTCCAAAATAGATGGCTCTCTACGCCCTTGCATTGACTACCGCGGTCTTAATAAAATCACGGTTAAGAACCGCTACCCCCTACCCCTCATCTCTGAACTCTTTGATCGCCTCCAAGGTGCCCACATCTTTACCAAACTGGACTTAAGAGGTGCTTATAATCTCATTCGCATCAGAGAGGGGGATGAATGGAAAACGGCATTTAACACCAGAGATGGACACTTTGAGTATCTGGTCATGCCCTTTGGCCTGTGCAACGCCCCTGCCGTCTTCCAAGACTTTGTTAATGAAATTTTTCGTGATCTCTTATACTCCTGTGTTGTTGTATATCTGGACGATATCCTGATTTTTTCTGCCAATCTAGAAGAACACCGCCAGCATGTCCGTATGGTTCTTCAGAGACTTCGTGACAATCAACTCTATGCCAAAATAGAGAAATGTCTGTTTGAATGCCAATCTCTTCCTTTCCTAGGATACTTGGTCTCTGGCCAGGGACTACAAATGGATCCAGACAAACTCTCTGCCGTCTTAGATTGGCCACGCCCCTCCGGACTCCGTGCTATCCAACGTTTTTTGGGGTTCGCCAATTATTACAGACAATTTATTCCACATTTTTCTACCGTTGTGGCTCCTATCGTGGCTTTAAATAAAAAAAAATGCCGATCCCAAGTCTTGGCCTCCTCAAGCGGAAGACGCCTTTAAACGGCTCAAGTCTGCCTTTTCTTCGGCTCCCGTGCTCTCCAGACCTGACCCATCTAAACCCTTCCTATTGGAGGTTGATGCCTCCTCTGTGGGAGCTGGAGCTGTCCTTCTACAAAAAAATTCTTCCGGGCATGCTGTTACTTGTGGTTTTTTTTCTAGGACCTTCTCTCCGGCGGAGAGGAACTACTCCATCGGGGATCGAGAGCTTCTAGCCATTAAATTAGCACTTGAGGAATGGAGGCATCTGCTGGAGGGATCAAGATTTCCAGTTATTATTTACACCGATCACAAGAACCTCTCCTACCTCCAGTCTGCCCAACGGCTGAATCCTCGCCAGGCCAGGTGGTCTCTGTTCTTTGCCCGATTTAATTTTGAAATTCACTTTCGGCCTGCCGATAAGAACATTAGGGCCGATGCTCTCTCTCGTTCCTCGGATGCTTCTGAAGTTGAACTCTCTCCGCAACACATCATTCCTCCTGACTGCCTGATTTCCACTTCTCCAGCCTCCATCAGGCAAACTCCTCCAGGAAAGACCTTTGTTTCTCCACGCCAACGCCTCGGAATCCTCAAATGGGGTCACTCCTCCCATCTCGCAGGTCATGCGGGCATCAAGAAATCTGTGCAACTCATCTCTCGCTTCTATTGGTGGCCGACTCTGGAGACGGATGTTGTGGACTTTGTGCGAGCCTGCACTATCTGTGCCCGGGATAAGACTCCTCGCCAGAAGCCCGCTGGTTTTCTTCATCCTCTGCCTGTCCCCGAACAGCCTTGGTCTCTGATTGGTATGGATTTTATTACTGACTTACCCCCATCCCATGGCAACACTGTTATTTGGGTGGTCGTTGATCGATTCTCCAAAATGGCACATTTCATCCCTCTTCCTGGTCTTCCTTCAGCGCCTCAGTTGGCTAAACAATTTTTTGTACACATTTTTCGTCTTCACGGGTTGCCCACGCAGATCGTCTCGGATAGAGGCGTCCAATTCGTGTCTAAATTCTGGAGGGCTCTCTGTAAACAACTCAAGATTAAATTAAATTTTTCTTCTGCATATCATCCTCAATCCAATGGACAAGTAGAAAGAATTAACCAGGTCTTGGGTGATTATTTACGACATTTTGTTTCCTCCCGCCAGGATGACTGGGCAGATCTTCTACCATGGGCCGAATTCTCGTATAACTTCAGAGTCTCTGAATCTTCCTCCAAATCCCCATTTTTCGTGGTGTACGGCCGTCACCCTCTTCCCCCCCTCCCTACCCCCTTGCCCTCTGGTCTGCCCGCTGTGGATGAAATTTCTCGTGATCTTTCCATCATATGGAAAGAGACCCAAAATTCTCTCTTACAGGCTTCTTCACGCATGAAGAAGTTCGCGGATAAGAAAAGAAGAGCTCCTCCCATTTTTTCCCCTGGAGACAAGGTATGGCTCTCCGCTAAATATGTCCGCTTCCGTGTCCCTAGCTATAAGTTAGGACCACGCTATCTTGGTCCCTTCAAAATTTTGTGCCAGATTAATCCTGTCTCTTACAAACTTCTTCTTCCTCCTTCTCTTCGTATTCCTAATGCCTTTCACGTTTCTCTTCTTAAACCACTTATCATTAACCGTTTCTCTCCCAAATCTGTTCCTCCCACTCCTGTTTCCGGCTCCTCGGACATCTTCTCCGTCAAAGAGATTCTGGCATCCAAAAAGGTCAGAGGGAAAACCTTTTTTTTAGTGGATTGGGAGGGTTGTGGACCAGAAGAGAGATCCTGGGAACCTGAGGACAATATCCTAGACAAAAGTCTGCTCCTCAGGTTCTCAGGCTCTAAGAAGAGGGGGAGACCCAAGGGGGGGGGTACTGTTACGCCGAGCGCTCCGGGTCCCCGCTCCTCCCCGGAGCGCTCGCTACACTCTCCTCACTGCAGTGCTCCGGTCAGATCCACTGACCCGGGGCGCTGCGATACCGCCTCCAGCCGGGATGCGATTCGCGATGCGGGTAGCGCCCGCTCGCGATGCGCACCCCGGCTCCCGTACCTGACTCGCTCTCCGTCAGTCCTGTCCCGGCGCGCGTGGCCCCGCTCCCTAGGGCGCGCGCGCGCCGGGTCTTTGCGATTTAAAGGGCCACTGCGCCGCTGATTGGCGCAGTGGTTCCAATTAGTGTTATCACCTGTGCACTTCCCTATATCACCTCACTTCCCCTGCACTTCCTTGCCGGATCTTGTTGCCATCGTGCCAGTGAAAGCGTTTCCTTGTGTGTTCCTAGCCTGTGTTCCAGACCTCCCGCCGTTGCCCCTGACTACGATCCTTGCTGCCTGCCCCGACCTTCTGCTTCGTCCGACCTTGCTTCTGTCTACTCCCTTGTACCGCGCCTATCTTCAGCAGCCAGAGAGGTTGAGCCGTTGCTAGTGGATACGACCTGGTCACTACCGCCGCAGCAAGACCATCCCGCTTTGCGGCGGGCTCTGGTGAAAACCAGTAGTGACTTAGAACCGATCCACTAGCACGGTCCACGCCAATCCCTCTCTGGCACAGAGGATCCACTACCTGCCAGCCGGCATCGTGACAATCACATACCAAATTTATGTACTGGCTGCTTTTGTCCGTCTCACCTAAGATTTCTCTAGTAACCTCAATACATGTATTTTGGGGAATACTGGTATATAGACTCTCGATGTGAGGCAGAGAGAAAAAGAAACTAGATTCTCCTTTGCATTTAAATACAGCCCTGTAGCACATAAGATAAAAAAGTCAATTCTAGACAATTGGTCACTACTTCAAAATGATGCAGATTTAGTTCCTTTTACAACTCAGAAACCCATCATTGCCTTCAAGAGATGTAGAACCATTTCAGATATGATAGTCCAACAAACTCCTGAAGCCTGAAAAAAAACAGTTGGTTAAGAAATCCCATTACCCCGGCAACCACCGTTGCGGTGCTTGTTCTTAGTGCAGATATATCTGCACAGACAAGTTCATTGTGGTAGGAGGAGAACAGATAAAGTTCAGAGATAGTTTTTGTTGTAGAACTTCGTATGTAGTACATGGTCTCAAATGCACCTGTGGAAGATTTTATATAGGGTGCACTATTCGGTCGATGAATATAAGATTCAAAGAACATGTACACTCGGTTAAAGCTAAAAAAGGTTCGACTAGATTGAGAGAACATGTGCCAGAGGTACATGAGAATAATGTCAATTCTCTGAATCGAATGAATTGGTAAAATGCAAGAAGCTAAATGGATTATCCACAAGGGCAGAAGGCAATTTGGGTTTAAATGACAGGTTGGACTTAAGTGTATTTGTATGGGAGAAATATATTTGGTGTTATTGTGCACGTGTTGGATTGTTTTTATTGTGTGGTTTTTAATGTTCTTTTTCACAGTTTCAAATTACACAATGTAAACGCCTCACCCCACCTACGTAAGCAAGTAGGAGTATTTAATCCTTGCACACAGTTGGGGGAGGAGTGGTCTGAAGAAGCACTATCAGCGCGAAATAGCTATCACATCTTCTGTTGACGTCCCACTTGTATGTACCTGCTGATTTTATGCTCTCATTGGAATAAAGTACAGTATTTTAATGGAATGGTGAGTGCCTTCAACTTCTCTTCTACATGCTCCATGATTGTCTGATACTATTGGATTGAGCACCACCATATATACGTTTGTTCCACGGACTATTCCACATTACCGCACCTAAGTACATGGCCACATAACTGTTTATATACACCAGTGCTGTCTATCTCCTCCTCCCATTGCTGTGATATATTTTTATAGTTTGGACATTTATGCACGCGGCGATACCACATACAGTATGTTTATATTTATTTTTATTTACATCGTTTTTTTTTTATGGGAAAAGGGGGGTGATTCTGACTTTTATTAGGGAAGGGGTTAAATCACATTTATTAACACTTTTTTTTCACTTTGCTTTTGCAATGTTATAGCCCCATAGGGGGCTATAACATTGCACACACTGATTTCCTACACTGATCACTGCCATGCATTAACATGGCATTGATCAGTGTTATCGCCGCTCGAATGTTCCTGCCTGGATCTCAGGCATGGAGCAGTTATTCGGTGATTGGACACGCAGGAAACAGGTAGGGATCCTCCTGGTTTCCTGTAAGTTGTTCGGGATGCCGCAAATTCACCGTGGTGGTCCCAAACAGCCCGACTGAGCTGCCAGGATGCTTTCAGTTTCACTTCAGACGCTGCGTCAACTTTGATTGCTGCGTCTGAAGGGTTAATACCGGGCATCACCGCAATCAGTGATGTCCGGTATTAGCCGCGGTTCCCGGCCGTTGATGGCCGCCGGGACTGACCCTATATGGCGCGGGGTCACAGCGTGACCCCGCTTTATATCGCGGGAGCTGGCGCAGGATGCAAATATATGTCCTACGTCATTAAGGAGTTAACCGGGTACTCCAGCCATAATTAACTCATCCCCTATACACATATCCCATTATTCAATTAGCCTGGCCCAAACACCTCTTCTAAATTCTTCCAATAATTTATTACTCTCTGCATTAAAGGGGTATTCCAGTTCATAAGATAGAGAAACTAATAAGTTTCATACCAGGTTGTTTTGGGTACACAACCTTAGTTTTATATCAGTTCTCGTGTAGTCATACCCGTGTTAGAGCCACCTATTCTATCCATTTTGTAGTTCATTATACAGTGTCTGTACCTGTGTTTCATGGTGGTCTCACAGTTCTTCACAGTGATTTTTGCCGTAATGTTTATTTTTAACAGCATACAAAATGAGTGTTGCAGTTGCAGTGCGGCCTGAGAGATTACATCACTAGTCAGGTGATGAAAGTTAGCCTGTCTGCTTCAATAGGTGGAGCAACCGCTGGGTTACAGGGAGATCATTCTGCAAGGAATTGTATTTTTTTTCAAACAGCTGAAGGCACCCTGGTTAGAAAACACTGGTCTATTGCATGGAAGGGAGTACAGGTGTGTTTTAATGGCTGGGGTGGCTGATGTATGGGAGGAAGAAAAGTAAAGTCACACTTACAAAGGAATCATGGAACTTGTAGTTGGAGGGAATGAACCACAGTGTTACTGTAATCTCACAACACAGCCATTTAGCCCCAAGACAAGCACAGATCCTTCCTAAGCATGACCATTACTGTCTGAAAGATAAGTACTAAAATCACCTTATGGTAAAATGTTTATCCTCACCATCCCTGGGGATGTTTTTGCCCCAGTGATGGTAAGGATATGAAGTTTGCAAGTTATCCCCGCTGCTCCGTAAGTAGTCCCCTGGGCAGGGAACTATACTTACTTGGTCCCGTCGCTCCAGCTGTAGTGACGCCCCCTCGGCATGATTGACGGCCCGTGTCATCACTCTACTCCCTAAGCAGATGGAGCAGAGCAGTGAAGCGGGCCATCAATCACGCCAAGGGAGTGGCACTATAGCCGGAGCGACGGGACCAAGTAAGTATAGCTCCCTGCCCTGGGGACTACTTATGAGGTGGTGGGGGTAACTTACAAACTGCATATCATCACCATCCCTTTGGGGCAAAAAACCTGAGGATGGTGAGGATAAATATTTTACCATACATAACGCGTTGCCAAGTGTTATATATGGTAAAATCTAATGCTTGGTTCCCTTCACTTGCCTCTAAAACTTCCGCCAGTGTGGGCTCCATTGCCACTTCTGACTGGGCAGCATTATCCTCTTTTTACTTCCCTACTATCTTTTTAATAATGACTATTCCTATCTATATTAGGGAATGAGAGATATTTCTCCATTTTAGTCATTACATGATTCCTTCCCCTCCTTAATAGGGGTTAATGATTTACAGGGCTTAGGTGTCATTATAGATGGTTTCCTTACCCCCTCTAGCTGTAACAAAGCCCGGTCACTCTATAGGGAGACCTCTACAATGGGAATCAGTACAAAATACATCTTATACCCACTATGATAAATTGTTCAAAAGCAGGCAATCTTGACCATCACCTTAGTGAGGAGTTATCAAGATCCATTGAAAAAAACATAAAATGGCAATCAATATTGGATATTTAACAACTTTGATAACTATGACCTGTTACCAAAATTGCTAGGCAAGTAAAAAAATGAGCAAACAAAGAATGTTAGTTCAGTTAATGGAGTGATGATAGGCCTCAATTGATAAGTTAGTGCACTTAAAAAAATAAAAAAAGTCACTACATTAGAAGGTTAGTAAAGAAAAACAGTTAGTTCTTTCAATAGAAGGTTAATAGGTTGCAATGATCCACCAAGCATTGAACACTTAAAGAGTACTTGTCACCAAATAAAACTTTTAATATAGTGTTCCTTGTGTAATTAGCAGACACTTCCCCATTCACTTGCTTTTAAAATTACCAACATAAATATGTTTAAAATGTAATAGAAAAAAAACGAGTCTCTGTTCTGTTCCCTGCCACAATTTATGCAGTGAGTTTGGTTTCCTCCTGGCCTGGCAGGAGACCAAACTCAGGTAGTACTGAAGGAAGAGGCAATGTAGATGACAGCACTCACCATTCTGAAGGCTTTATTTAAAAATGCGGTGCAATGCAGGACAACCTTGGCAGGGGTATGGGGACAGCACTATTTTGCGCTGCACGCGCACTTCCACAAGCCGGCCGACGTTGTCGGCATTGCACCTTGTGGAAGTGCGCAGGCAGCACAAAACAGTGCTGTCCGGTCTAGTTCAGGGCTGGACTGGGGCCAAAAATAGTCCCGGGCATATTAGACTTTGCAGCCCATTTAAAAAAAAAATTTTTTTGGGGTGAGGGTTGCAGCAGTCAGACCCTCATTAAAATAAACTAGGCTGCATAGTTTAAAATCATCTTGGTTCAAGTGGCTCTCCAGCTGTTGCAAAGTTACAACTCACATCATGACTACAAAGCTTCAGACATAATGGATTTTGTAGTTTTGTAACAGCTGGAGAGCTACAGATTGGGGTACAGTTTCCCCTGTCAGGCAGAATGCACAATGGTATAATAACTCACAGGAGACATCTTCTTTGTTGTCTTCCTTTTTTCTTAGTCAAGATGGCGTGTCTTCTTCCAGCTACATCGTCCTCTGCAGAGTCTGAGGCCTGGACATCATTGACTCCTCACTTGTCAGCAAATCCACATCCTCTGTATGATGACAATAATCATTATAATCCTGCCATACATCATGACTCCTAAAACACTACTAGACACTGTTTCTTCTGATTAGCAGAATCTCACCCCTGTACTGTCCTCCCCAGACTGATCCTTCCCCTCATCCTCAGGGCTCCTCCACACTGTGTACATTCAGCCAGCAGAATGTCTGCTTGCAGCTGGCATCACTGAAGCCATTGGCAGTAGGACCACACAGACGTGCACCATCTCTATAGCTGGTAATGCATTCTGGTGGAATTCTGCCATCGGAATGGACATCCACCCAAAAAAAAAAAACATTAATTCTTTGGGTGAATGTCCATTCCAACAGGAAATTCTGCTGCGGAGATTCTACAATGTGCACAGGGCAGTAGAATCCCATTGAAAACAATTGGCCGGCACAACGTCCTCAATGTGGATGGGCCTTAATTCCCCCCAGACCCCTTAGTCCTTCTGGTCCTCAGACCCATCTGCCCCCTTCTCGTCCCCAGACCCCTCTGCCCCTTCTCCTCCCCAGACCCCTCTGTCCCCTTCTCCTCCCCAGACCCCTCTGCCCCCTCCTCCTCCCCAGACCCCTCTGCCCCTCCTCCTCCCCAGACCCCTCTGCTCCCTTCTCTCCAGACCCCTCTGCTCCCTTCTCCTCCCCAGACCCTCATGTCCCCCTCTCCTCCCTAGACCTCTCTTCCCCATTTTCCTCCCCAGACCCCCTGCCCCCTTCTCCTCCCCAGACCCCTCTGTCCACTTCTCTCCAGACCACTCTGCCCCCTTCTCCTCCCCAGACCCCTCTTCGCCCTTCTCCTCCCCAGACCCCTCTGCCCTTTTCTCCTCCCCAGGCCCTCTTCACCCTTCTCCTCCCCAGACCCCTCTGCCCCCTTCTCCTTCCCAGACCCCTCTGCCCCCTTCTCCCCCCCAGACCCCTATGCCCCCTTCTTCCCCTAGACACTCAGTCATCCTTACAACTTTTGTACCCCTCAGTCCCCTAGCCCCCAGACCCCTCAGTCATCCTTCTTTACTCTTTCATCCCCCCAGACCCCTCTCTCCCCTCCCCCAGACATCCTCATTTACACTTTTGTAACCTCCTCACCCCCTGTTCCTTTCTCCCTCCCCTAAACCTCAGTCATCCTCCTTCATACTTTATTTTTAACCTCCAGACCACTCTGCCTCCTCTCCCTTCCAGACCTCTCTGCCCCTCTTCTCCCCCAGACCTCTCTGCCCTCCCCAGACCTCTCTGCCCCCTCCCCCCAGACCTCTCTGACCCCCCTTTTCCCCCAGACCTCTCTGACCCCCCTCTCCCCCCCCAGACCTCTCTGACCCACTCTTCCCCCCAGACCTCTCTGACCCCCTCTTCCCCCCAGACCTCTCTGACCCCCTCTTCACCCCCCAGACCTCTCTGACCCCCTCTCTCCCATACCGGAGTCATCCTTTGTCCAACTTTGTCCAACTTATGTGCCCCCTGGGACCCCTCTGTCCCTTTCTCTCCCCAGACCCTCAGTCGTCATTCCAACTTTTGTACCCATACCAACTACCCCCAAAACACCCCCCCTGCCGCCCCAGTCCACCTCCTTCCAACTTTTCTGACCCCATTCCAGACCACTTCGGCTCTAAATACTCTGCCCTTTTCTTTAACTATTCACTACCTTATGCAGGAGGGGATCAGCAGTCTGCAGCGCCAGCGATTCTCCCTCCTGCTCGGAGCTGCCGGGCAGGGACACATCCATGATGTCATGGCGTGCCTGCACACGAATGTCTGCTGTTTTTAAAGCAACTGTGTCCTTGCCCTGGCTAACTCAGGAGTTCTCGGGGCCGGGAGTCCATCCAGGAGCGAGACCCCCTTCAGCGTGATCTTAGAAGCGGGCCTTGCGCACGCCAGAGGGGGCAGCGGGGGGCGCAGAGGGAGTGGCAAGGGTCGCATTTGTTTTATTGAAAAAACAAGTCTGGCGCCGGCAGATGGCAGGCCCCATGAATGGCCCGGTGTGCCCGATGGCCAGTCTGGCCCTGGTCTCGTTTGATTTTACAATGTCTGAGAAGTAGACAGTGCTGATAAATCTGAGCTAGTATTTTTTTTAACTGCATGAAAAAAAAATGCATGTAAAAATGAGTTTTTAAAATGTAACATGACTTTCACAGTGTTTTTTTATATGTGATTGCAATGGTGTTCTTATTACGTGTCATTTTGCACAGGAAATGGGAACGATGCCAGAAAAAAAGCTGGAGCCAGTACATGCTGCTTCTAGTAAGAAAATCACTACACACCAAAGCGCTTTATATGTGTTACATTTTAGATTTTACAATATATATTTTATGTAATGTCTAACTACAGTAAAACACTGTTAAAGACGCCATCAAATATGCAGCCCAAAACAATAGGAACAGTGTGTGTGCGTGTGTGTGTGTGTGAATCCTGCCTTAAAAAAGTTGTTTTTAGATCACATTTTTCACTTTCATGCCATAGAATTAAAAGACATTTCAGCTGTTGTGCTTGCAAATTAGTCTAAGGCTAAGTTTCCACTTGGTCCTTTTTCTGGCAGTTTTTGGAAAACTGCCACTGCAGTTTTTGAGCCAAAGTCAGAAGTAGATCGATAATGGAGGAGAAGTATTAGTCCTTCCTTTATATGTCCTATTCCTTTTGAATACACTTCTGGCTTTGGCTGAAAAACTGCAGTGGCAGTATTCCAAAAACTGCCAGAAAAAAACTAAGTGGAGACTTATCCTCACTCTTTCTAACATGCTAACATCTTTCTGCGTGCTAACCCCAGTCCACCACCAAAAGCAACTACATTGGGCAAGTGAGCATTTGAACTGGACCATGGTGGTATGGAAGTAGGTGGCCTTGTCTGACGAATCACATTTTCTTTTTATTATCATGTAAATGTCTGGGTGTGAGTGTGTTGCTTACCTGGGGAAGATATGTCATCAGGATACACAATGGAAAAAAGGTAAGTGGAGGCAGGGTGATGTTCTGGGTCCTGGCATTCATGCAGATTTTACTTTGATATATACCACCTACCCTAATGTTATACAGACCAAGTACACCCCTTCATGGTAATGTTAATTCATAATGGTTGGGGCCTCTTTTAGTAGAATAATGTGCCTGGGTACATTGCAAAAATTGCCAAGGAATGGTTTGAGGAACATGATCAAGAGTTTTAGGTGTTGACGTCGTCTCCAAACATTCTGTAATACAACCGAGCTCCTGCTCTACCCTTATTCAATGGTTTTTTATAGTTACACTTTAACTAAAAGAGACAAAAGCTTTAACATTTTGCTATCCTCAAGAATGTGCTGAGACACTGTGTTACTGGCAGGTTTTAGGCAGTTTCCCATTAACTGCTGAAGATAGAGAAGGAGGGGTAGTATCAATTACAATATATTGCACTTACCACGTCACTGGCGATTCACATTGCTGTGCAGTTTTTTCTTTTACGAGGTACCAGTCCTCTGCCTTTATTAACCTGAACCTAATCTGAAATGGCACAGGACAGGAAAAGGAACAGGTGAGACAACAAGTACTTAGCCATAACTGATACAGTTCCATGAGTATGTTATACTTAGGGATACAATTCTATACTTCAAGGATGTACTAAACACATAAATGCATATCTATACTAGTACAAGAACAAAAGAGGTATTAAGTAGTGCAGATAAGTGGTGATCTTTTTTCTTCTATGCTGATTTTAAGGATATTTTCAGCAAGGATTGGATTTCTGAGTGATTGACTTAAGATGGATATAGACTTTAAGCATGGTTGGTGGAGAACTAATGATATTATTACATAATACCAAAACATCTGGTTATGATCGGTATGATGCTATTGTTAGGCACATTTTCAAATCATATTTGAAAATTTGGATTAAATATTATAAGATCAAAAGTATTGTAAAATTGTGACAATATCTGGTAATCTGATTGGTTTTATTACAGGAATTCTAAATGAAGTGTCCACAGATTAAATGTTCCATTAATATTGTTGTGCTTTGCTTATTAGAAAATATTAAAGTTTGAGTTAATTATTTAAATGGCTAACGTTATTGCATTTGTACGGTTTGCTTGGTTTTGAACAAACTGTTAAATAGGCTTTTGTAGACAATTGAAATATAGATTAGTCTGGTCGTGTTCCCTTAACTAATGGTTGTAGGATGGCTGAAATGTCTTGATATATGAATAATCTAGGTGTATAATACAACATTTGGGCTTGAAAAACATTGGCAGAAAGATGCAGTCCTATATGTCTGACTGTAGGTGACTATCTCACCTACAGTCAGACATAAAATTACCAAAAATAATGATGAACCAACCTTGGCATATTAATCTCTATTAGATATAGCTCAGTAGAGTTTACTAATGATATAGTGAGTTTGCGTGGGGTCACGCAGCATTCATTTGAAAAATGCTGCATCTTTGTGGCAGTTTTTCATTCAGTTTTTTTGAGCCAAAGCCAGGAGTGGATTCAGAAGAAAAGGAAAATATAAAGGAAAAACTAAGGATGGGGGAGCAAAGGAGTGGGGTGTCTCTGAAGCTCCTATTGACTTCGATGGGAGCTTTAGTGCTGAAACACTCTCAACAGAAGTGACTTGTCACTTCTCTTCAGAGTGTTTGCCCCTCTCCCCATAAGTCAATGGAAGAATGGAAGAAGGGTTTTTGGGCAGTGACCACACGCTGTTTTTGACATTTTCTACTTCTATGACAATGCATAGTATGCTCATGTAAACCCTACCACTTTGGTTTCTGCTGCTGTTTTTGGCATAGGACGATCCCAAGGAAAGGAGAAGTTTCACACACAGTTCTTTGAAGCAGTTTTTTGGAAACTGTGGTATCCACTCAAGTTTTTGTCTTAAAAATAAATAAATAAAATAAAACACTACCAGAACAAAATTGCATTAAAATGGTTTGCGTGAACATCACTTTTTTTCTTATAGCAATTGTATCTTCTGAGTTTTTAAGTCAAAGACAGAATTAAATTCAATAGAAAGTTGAAGCGTAAGAGCTTCCTTTATGTTTTGTTTTCCTTATGGTAGTGAATAAATCATCCTTAGTAGAAAGGTGGATTTACCATATTTAAATGATCTAGTTGATTTGTTATCTTTCTTCCAATGCAGCTTAGATTTTTTTTGTAATTAGGCATATTATGTTCTTAGTATAAAATTAAAATACATGTGAGATGTAGATGTGACATTCTCAATTGTTTGTATATCTCAAATTGACTTTCTATTACTTTTCTATATATTATACATGTAGATACAGTGGGGGAAAAAAGTATTTTGTCAGCCACCAATTGTGCAAGTTCTCCCACTTAAAAAGACGAAAGAGGCCTGTAATTTTCATCATAGGTATACCTCAACTATGAGAGACATAATGAGAAAAAAAATCCATAAAATCACATTGTCTGATTTTTTAATAATTTATTAGCAAATTATGGGGGAAAATAAGTATTTGGTCAATAACAAAATTTAATCTCAATACTTTGTTATATACCCTTTGTTGGCAATGACAGAGGTCAAATGTTTTCTGTAAGTCTTCAAAAGGTTTTCACACACTGTTGCTGGTATTTTGGCTCATTCCTCTGGAGCAGTGATGTTTTGGGGCTGTTGCTGGGAAACACAGACTTTCAACTCCCTCAAAGGTTTTCTATGGGGTTGAGATCTGGAGAGGCCACTCCAGGACCTAGAAATGCTTCTTACGAAGCCATTGCTTCGTTGCCGGGCGGTGTTTTTGGGATCATTGTCATGCTGAAAGACCCAGCCACGTTTCATCTTCAATGCCCTTGCTGATGGAAGGAGGTTTTCACTCAAAATCTCACAATACATTCATTCTTTCCTTTACACGGATCAGTGGTCCTGGTCCCTTTGCTGAAAAACAGCCCCAAAGCATGATGTTTCCAACCCCATGCTTCACAGTAGGTATGGAGTTCTTTGGATGCAACTAAGCATTCTTTATCCTCCAGCACGACGAGTTGAGTTTTTGATCTGACCATATGACATTCTCCCAATCCTCTTCTGGATCATTCAAATGCTCTCTAGCAAACTTCAGACAGGCCCGGACATGTACTGGCTTAAGCAGGGGGACATGTCTGGCACTGCATGATTTGAGTCCCTGTTGGTGTAGTATGTTACTGATGGTAGCCTTTGTTACTTTGGTCCCAGCTCTCTGCAGGTCATTCACTAGGTCCCCCCATGTGGTTCTGAGATTTTTGCTCACCTTTTTTGTGATCATTTTGACACCATGGGGTGAGGTCTTGTGTGAAGCCCCAGATCAAGGGAGATGAACAGTGGTCTTGTATGTCTTCCATTTTCTAATAATTGCTCCCACAGTTGATTTCTTCACACCACGCTGCTTGCCTATTCAAGATTTAGTCTTCCCAGCCTGGAGCAGGTCTACAATTTTGTTTCTGGTGTCCTTCGACAGCTCTTTGGTCTTGGCCCTAGTGGAGTTTGGAGTGTGGCTGTTGTCTTTTATACTGATAACAAGTTCAAACAGGTGCCATTAATACAGGTAATGAGTGGAAGACAGAGGAGACTCTTAAAGGAGAAGTTGCAGGTCGGTGAGAGCCAGAAATCTTGCTTGTTTGTAGGTGACCAAATACTTATTTTACCAAGAAATTTACCAATTACTTCTTTAGAAATCCTACAATGTGATTTCCTGTATTCTTTCTCCCCATTCTGTCTCTCATAGTTGAAGTGTACCTTAGATGAAAATTACAGCCCTCTCTCATCTTTTAAAGTGGGAGAACTTGCACAATTGGTGGCTGACTAAATACTCCCCCCCCCACCCCCCACTGTATGTCCCGCAGAAGATCCTCTGCTAAATTCTGTGAACTGCATGCAGGAGGCTGGGCTCTGCTGGCTTAATTTACATATTCATTGTCTGTGACTCCACATCCACAGACAACCCCCAGCTGTTTTCAACAACTGAGAGCTGACAACAATAGGTGGTGTATGGCGATCGCCTCCCTTAGCTATTAACACTCTATATGACCACTGTCAAAGTTGGCAGCGGCTATTAAACTTAGTTAGAATGGTAGTTGGTGGTATAGGGGCTCAGTTCAGCTCCCTGCAGCAGGATTGTGGGGATCTGACCTGTCATGGCAGCCAGGAGCCTTACTTTGTCCTCTATGGTTGCCGATTATGTTCTATTGTTAGATTCAGCCTGTGGCAGGCTCTAGTAATAGATGACAGATGTTGGATCAAAGCAGATATACTGCTTTGATCTGTATGGGCAATCGAACAATTGCCAATACAAGTCCCCTAGGGGGACTAAATAAGTGTAAAAAATAAATCTAATAAAAGTTTTACAAATGTAAAAAAAAAAAAAAAAATGCCATACTAAAAGTTTCAAGCACCCAACTTTTCCCATTTTGCAAATAAAATAAAATTACAAAAAAAAATAAAAAAAATCAACGTATTTCTTATTGCCAAATGTGCAAAATAATAAAACTTAATGTTTATGATTCTGCACGATGAACGGCATAGTTGTAAATAAAAAACGAAATGGGAAAATGGCTGTTTTTATAGTTAAAAAAGTGAATTCCCTTGGCAGATAAGGACTTGTTTCCGTGTTTATAAAGGAAATCTCGTCTTTTGAAAAAAAAAAACATGTAATAGTATGTGATATCATAAAAATCTACATATTCTTGAGCAAAAATGTGGATGAAACGTATGATAGTCGAATAAAGTGTTGCTTTCATTAACAAAAAACATTTGTTCACATAAAGACATGTGAAAAGTTATGATTGGTCAGGATCTGGGTGCTGGATTTCAATTATTAGAACAAGTGGGGAGATATAGCTGATCGCTTCTCACCCTGTCTCTCTGCTTACTGCAGGAGATTGATTCGGTACGTACCAAGGTACCAATCTTATACAGTGAGGAGGGAAACAGGAAAAGACGTGTTTAGCTGAGTACATCTCCCTGCTCGTTCTAGGGATCAAAGGGGTCTCAGCAGCACCCGGACCCCAACCAATCAAAACTTTTCATATGTCTATATGACAAGTTTTTTCAATGACTGTGACATTTAAAGAAACATTTTGAATGTTCGTATTTTGGTGGAATTTACTGGCTAAAAAGTAAAGAATGGAAACATAGACTTGAGATAGAATTATTATAGATAGAAATTGGATGGCAAGTTAGATTTTATATTGTTAGTATGTGGAAGAATGAGGCATATAATGTAATGCAATATGGACATTTGTTGGTATAAAAAAGAGCAAATTGGATAGCTTTAGCAGAATATGGAATTCTTAGATATCAATTTGGAAAAAAAGTATGGTTTAGGTTATGTGAATAGAGTAAAGAATGTTGTGATACCATCATTTTATATTGGTATGATGTACAAGACATGTTGATTAGATTAATAAAAATAAATCTATCTATCTATCTTTCTAAGGCTGTACTTGTCACCAGGTGTCTGGGCCTACTGCAGCAGTGTTGAGGGGGGCAACAGTTGAAGGGAACCTGTCTTCCGATTTTACCATATATAACACGTGGAAAGGCAATATATAGCATAAAATCTTCTTCCTCTCCATCCCATGGAGACATTCCTGCTGGCAGTGATGGTGAGGATATTGAGTTTGAAAGTGTCCCCAGCCAGCTTCGTAAGTTATCCCCTGGGTGTAGAGCTATACTCACCTAGTCCATTCTTCTCCGGTTGTTATCACACCCCATCAGTGTGATTGACAGCCCAGGCACGGCTTGTGTTATTGGTCTTCTCTGTCTGCTAAGGGAGTAGAGTGCTGACAAGTGCTGTCAATCATGCTGAGGGGGCGTGATTACAGCCAGGGCAGTTGGAGTAGGTAAGTATAGCTCACCGCCAGTTTTTTGAGCCAAAGCCAGACAAGTATTCATATGGAAAATTCTAATTCAAAAGTAATGGAAAATATAGAGGAGGGATTTTCCCCTTCTTGCTTTGGCTTACAAACTGCAATGGTAGTTTTCAAAAAAAAAAAAAAATGCCAAGTGGAAATGCAGCCTTATAGGGTATATTCAGTCTGAGTGTCTAGGGCACCATAAGCTATACATATGGCCATATATTTAGAGAGAGAGAGAGCATGAGTTTCATATTTTACGACAAAATGGAATATGAGTGGCTGATTCCATTTGATGTCAGGATTTCTTATTGCCAGGAAAGAAATAACAAGCCAAAAATACTATTTACTACAGTCTACTAGTGTTAAACAAAGCTAAAGTAAAAAAAAATCACCAAACAGTGACCGTGCAGTGCTGAGCTCTACAATAACCCATTTAATGGAAGAACTTGGCCTGCTTCTATTTACTGGTTACATGATGCCAAGTAACATCTGAAGTAGTTAAAAGGAAGACAATCCTCATTGACAAAGAAAAGAGGGAAAGTACACACAGTACAAAATGCGCAATGAAAGAAATACATACTCGGAGGGATCAATGTTTTGCAGGTTGTGATGTAATATTTGAATTAATTACTATGTTTCTGTTTTAATCTGCAGGTTTAATAGACACTGAGACAGTGTTTCCTTATCTGCCACAGACTGGGAAGAGCTTATATCATCTGGTATCAGAGGGCAGTTCCTATCCACAATACTAGCTGAGTTATCACTTGAAGAGGACAAGTGGAAGAAGACAGATACAGTTTAGCTTTCTCTGCAGGAGCCTATAGACTTGTGCAGTGTAAGACGAATACAAAGCCAATGCTAACATACTTAAACTGGCTATTATTGTCTATATACACTTTTTTTTAACAACTAACCAGTTCTGCAAGGTTTGTGTAGTCAACTCCTTGCTCACTTTTTTTTTAAACAACTAACCAGTTTTGCAAGGTTTGTGTAGTCAACTCCTTGCTCTAACAGTGAGCACATACAGCTGCTGTACTATGTGTACTAGGGGGCACTGTGGAAGTATATGGGTTACTTTAGCACTTACATTGACTGTATGGCTGGCAATGGCTCATTCCCAAGAAGCAAACAATATTGCCACAGAGGATGAATTCATTGAAGCTGTCCTGCATACCTATGGAGTCAATGGGAACCTCAGTGCCAGCCATGTGGGCAGGATGCTGGATGGCTGTGGGAGACCTGAGGAGATGCACTCAAGTTTTAACAAGGTAACAACGTTATTCAGATTCCTCTTTACTATGATCTATCTATCTTTCTATCTATCTATCTATCTATCTATCTATCTATCTATCTATCTATCTATCTATCTATCTATCTATCTATGCCAGACACCAGCAGCACACCAAACTTGGTGTAAAAAAAGTAAAAATGTATTGCATCATTCCAGTGTTACAGAAGCAACGTAGCCGCCATTCTCAAGCTCGAGGGGTTGCTGAAACGTTGCTTCTGTAAAACTGGAATGATTAAGTAAATTTTTACTTTTCTGCACCAAGTTCTGGTGTCTGGTATTGATAGATAGATAGATAAATAGACCAGTGTGCACCACCTATGTTTGGTCTATTTTAGTTGTGCTCCTCTCCTGGTATTTTTTTAATTTTATTTATCTATCTATCTTTTTACTTATATATTAAATGATTTATATTTTTGTGATCAGGATAGAAAACAATAACCATTTAAATTAGTAGAAATCTATAAGGGTGTTTTCACATATCCATTGCAATGTTCCGTATGTTGAACGTATACATTCCAGTATACACAACATATCTCCACAATGTATCCCTCTAAATAGCTATACAGTATCATACATTGCCCATAGGCTTCTATGTTAAAGAAATATGTATCATACAGTATACATTTATTGCAGGATGCCTATGTAAAGACTGGTGCAGCAAACTGCACTATTCTGTAAAGCTGAATAAAAGGTGTAGTGACATGTACCAGCCCAACAGTGGCCAAAAGAAGGCTCCTGGCCTCTGTCAGGGAAATGGGGGACTATGTTTGACGTAATTGCTGCAAGCTTTCCCAGTGCATATTCCAAAAGAACACTGCAAAGGTATCAGGATCACAGTCTTTTGTAGAGCACATGTGAAAAGACTGTCAGTGCTTTTGGGAATTGGTAATGTCTTGGTCTGCCTCAATTACTACAAGACTATTATCTAAAGGCTTACACCACATTTCTTATGATAGTCATCATTGTCTGCTGGTTTGTGGGCTGACATGACAACCAGCTATAGTTATGAAGTCATTTTTAATGTGTTCTAATGCCAAATAATAATCTTAAGGCTGGGTTCACAGGTCAGTATTTTGAGTATTTATTTTCAACCAAAACAAGTGGAACCAATACAGAAAAAAACTATACTGGAAAGAGTTGCAACTTTTTCTGTATTTTGGACCCACTTCTGGTTTCATCTAAAAAATACTAATTAAAATGCTATGTGTGAACCCAGACTAAATGCCATTAGGGTATATCAGATTTTATTAAATAATCAGCAAAACAAAAGAAGTATCTTGGTTAAAAAAGGAAAAACAGCAAAGAAACTTACAAGTCACTCTCAAACAGGAGCAATAATTGATACCTATTTACAACAAAAACAGTAACAAAGAGGGATTGATAAACCATCAGAGATCCTGGCCCTAAGTTGTGTATTATCATATGATGTAAAAATAATTTCTAGTTTCTTAAAGATCATTAGATATGAAACATTAAGGAGTATTCAAAGATGATACAAACTTGTCTCTCTATGTGGTCAAGGAGGTGGGGCTAAGCTGTTTAAGTGCCACAGCGCTAAATGTCTCCTGGCTTTCCCTTACCTTAACCGCCCTGTAGGACTGACATGCAGAGCTTGTGAGTAAATAAAAGCATATCGATATACAGTGAGGGGTATATTCACATGTACAGAATCTAAATAATTTAATTCAGCTATAAATCTGCAGCAGATCCTGTGTGTGTGAATACAGCATAAGGCTAGGGTCACACGTAACAGATCCGCAGCGTATTTTATGCTGTGGATGCGACGGTGACCCAACCCATGCCTCCAGCTGTTGACCGCCCTGACTCGCCCCATCCCCTGGCCTTCATGCAGCAGATATACACCACTCCAAACAGCCACACAGGGGCCTGCGAGTCACTGTGCACAGACACAGTGTACTTAGACATCACAGCTGCTTCGCGATGCAAGTGTATCTGCCGGGAGCAGCAGATTGCCGCTGCGAGCAGGCCAGGGGATGGTGTGGGGGGTTGCAACAGCTGGAAGCACACTATGGGTCGGGTCATCGGCGGATTCTCGGCATAAAATACGCTGCGGATCCGTTACATGTGTCCCTACCCTAAGGCTAGGATTCCACTTGTTTTTTTTTTCTGGCAGTTTTTGGAAAACTGCCACTGCAGTTTTTGAGCCAAATTCAGAAGTGGATCCATAAGGGAGGAGAAGTGTAAGTCCTTCCTTTATATTTCTCATTCCTTTTGAATACATTTCTGGCTTTGGCTAAAAAACTGCAGTGGCAGTTTTCAAAAAAACTGCCAGTAAAAAAAACAAGTGGAAACTTAGCCTAAGGCTGGGTTTCCCCTTAGCAGTTATTTTGAAAACCCACCACTGCAGTTTATGAGCCAAAACTCAGAGTGGATCCAGCAAGAAGAAGTATAATTCTTTTCTTTATATTTCTTATTTGTTTTGAACGAACTAAAGCAGGTTTTCAAAAACACTGCAAAGTGGAAACCCAGCCTAGCAGTATTTTAACCCCTTAAGGACCGGGGTTTTTTCCATTTTTGAATTTTCGTTTTTTGCTCCTTGCCTTTAAAAAATCATAACTCTTTCAATTTTGCACCTAAAAATCCATATGATTGCTTATTTTTTGCGCCACCAATTTTACTTTGTACTGACGTCAGTCATTTTGCCCAAAAATCTACAGTGAAACGGAAAAAAAAATAATTGTGAGACAAAATTGAAAAAAAAAAACCGTTTTGTAACTTTTGGCGGCTTCCGTTTCTACGTAGTACATTTTTCGGTAAAAACGACACCTTATCTTTAAAATGATACCCTATTTATATAGGTTTGATTTTGTCGTACTTCTGTAAAAAATCATAACTTCATGCAGGAAAAGTAATACGTTTAAAATTGTCATCTTCTGACCCCTATAACTTTTTTATTTTTCCGCTTATGGGGTGGTATGAGGGCTCATTTTTTGCGCCGTGATCTGACGTTTTTAACTGTACCATTTATGCATTGATAGGACTTATTGATTTTTTCATGATATAAAAAGTGACCAAAAATGCACTATTTTGGACTTTTGATTTTTTTTGCGCGTACGCCATTGACCGTGCGGTTTAATCAACGATACATTTTTATAATTCGGACATTTCCGCACGCGGCGATACCATATATGTTTATTTTTATTTACACTGTGTTTTTTTTTATGGGAAAAGGGGGTGATTCAAACTTTTAATAGCGGAGGGGTTAAATGATCTTCACTTTTTTTTTTAATGTAACTTTTCTCATTTGGCCAAATTATACCTCTCATCCGAATTTGGACCCACACAGATGACCTGTAAGTGGATGTTAATCCAGATCACAGGTTTCGGTGTGACTGTGAGAGAAAACCTAATTATCAATTGTATTTGGTTAACTGATTGATGTAGTAGCTAGGGGGAGGGGGCAATTACTTTTGCACATAGGGCCAGGTAGGGACAGTATTTTTCCTTCAATAAATGAAATTATAATTTAGTGGATTCTTGCGTTTACTTGGGTTATCTTTGTCTAATAATAAAAGTATTTTAATGATCTGAAACATTGAAACAAGTGTGACACATATCCAAAAAAACATGAAATTGGGAAAGGAGCTGATGCTTTTTCATCACACTTTATCAATATATTTTGAACGTTTTCCTTAAAATCGTGCACTCATCTTAAAGGGAACCTGTTATGATTTTCATGCAACCTGAACCGTGAATCATTAGGGAGATGCCTGATCGCTTCTGCCTGCGGTATATATAAATATTAAAACAAATAGGGAGACATAAATCATTTAGAGGTGAAATTTATTTTTTCAAATCAACTGGTGCCATAAAGTTAAACATATTTTAAAATTTCTATTAACAAATCTTAATCCTTTCTGTACTTAGCTGCTACAGAGCAGTTTGTGTAGTTCTTTCCAGTCTGACCACAGTGCTCTCTGATGCCACCTCTGTCCGTGTCAGGAACTATGCAGAGTGGGAGCAAATCACCATAGCAAACTGCTCTGGACAGCTCCTGACATGAACAGAGGTGGCAGCAGAGAGCACTATGGTCAGACTGGAAAGAACTACACAACTGTCAGGCTCCCATTCAGATAGGTGGACTTAAGGCATGCCCTATGTCGGTAAAATGTAAAAACAGTTGACAGAAAATAATTTAAGTTTTTATTTACACATTGTATCTTTGATGAGTGATAAATGCTTTTACAGAAAATTATTTTTCTTTGTGTTTTTAAGCCTTTTTTTGTGATATTATTTATTTTGTAAAATTTTTAACATGTATTTTCGTTCAGCATTTTCACATCAAATGAAAGGTCTACAATGTCCAGCATGATAGGTCCTAATAATTAGTGTTGAGCACGAATAATGGAAATGCTAATTTTTACTGCAAATATCTTCACTTCGCGATTTTGCGAATATTTAGAATACAGTGATATATATTCGGAATGACGAATATTCATATTTTTCTTGTTTTTTTAGGTGAAAGATATAATTGCAGATGCACACTATGCCAATTTCATCACACATTTTCACATGAAAAAAAAAGAGAACAAACATAGCAAATATGCGAATTTCGCGACTATAGGACGAATATTCGTCCATATATTTGTGAAATATCGCTAATTCGAATATGGCCTATGACTCTCATCACTACTAACAAATGCCAGGAAAAAAGTATGTTTAAAATGGCATAAAACCACCAAAAAGCCATAAAAATCTCTTTAAAAATTTACTTTTTTTTATAAAGTTTGTAAAAATAGTACAAATATTGTGTGTGAAGGATTCCTAAGGAGGGTTTCACACATAGTATTTGGTAACAGTTTTGTGGCAGTTTTTCATTCAGTTTTTGAGCCTGAACCAGAAGTAGATTAGAAAAGGATTGGGAATATAAATGCTTCCTGACGGATTACTTCTGGATGTCCCTGTATGTATACCACTACTGTACTCAATTGTGCTACTAACCTCTGTTGGTGTTGTCAACCACCAGGAGGTATAGTTTCTTGGTGGCCATCTTGCAGAAAAAGTCCAGCTAGTGCCTACGCCCATGGCTCAGTACTGACATTGAGAGTAGTAAGATGATACAGAACACTGCACCATGGACAGAGGTATAGCTTATAGTTTCTGGGCCCCGATGCAAAATCTGCAACAGGGCACCAAATGCCAGTTATAATACTGGTCTCTTATGGGGCAGATGTGCTTTGGGGCCCCCTTAGGCACCAGGGCCCCGATGCGACTGCTACCTCTGCAACCTCTATTGCTACGCCCCTGACCATGGAATTTATGTCTAAGGAGGAGCATATATTAGGTTGAAGAAGGAGTAAATTAGTAAATATGTGCTGTAGCAGCTCTGTTAAGTGCCAGAGGCACAGCTGGCCTGAGTACAGTTGCTGTGAGACAAGACAGTGGGCTAGTGTCAGAGATAAGAAGGGACATTGTGACCAATTGCCTAAACAGTGTAGGTTTAAAGAATTGTAGCCCAGAGATAGACTGAATACCAGACAGAAAGGAGACTGATTGCTCTAAGACCCAATTAAAGGACCTTTTCCTCTGTGCTAACAGATTGAGTGGACTAGTGGGGCAATAAGGGGATCATTCTAGAGTTAAATAGATTTTCCAACCATAATTGAATAATAGTCTATCCCTAGAATAGGCTTTCCATAACTGATTGATGGGATTGATGGGCATTAGCTGTTCAGGCCAGTCACAGCGCCCAAATGTATATACAATGAGCTGAGCTGCAGTAGCCCCGCATGGCCTAACTGTCTATTTATCTATCCTAAAACTAAGCCATCATTCAATTTTGCCTGAAAAACCTGATTTGATATTGTACTCTGCCCCTACCATTCTATCTGTATTAGAAAGTTAGTATACCGTTAACTGCAGTAGTCCCTTACAGATGATGCATCCCTTTTGATAAGGACTTGCACTAAAAGTGTTGTGGTCCCCATATGACTTGGGGACGTGTTGTGCAGCATATATGTGAAGTGTTTGATGCATGCAGCCAAGGGTACTTGGGTTTCCTTGAAAGGAAGTCTCATAGAAAGCACAAGCCGTATAGAGGCGCAGGACAATTCCTATGCAAATTCACTGGTGCAGCCCAGTCGGATACACATTGGGACAGACAGTGGTATTAAAGGCATCTCTGTTTTGTGGCCTGCAGTTGTGCTACTGTAAAAAACAAACAAACAAAAAACACTATTTGTTGAATCACAAGGTCTGTGTCATTCAGATGCCTTGGTTTGATTGATGTTGTAACTCATTATTTTATACTTATTTTTATTTATACTCATTATTTTATACTCATTATTTTATACTGTGGATACTGAAGGTGTGCAGAATTCTCAGTCATTTTGACATATTCAAATATATACGGCATTTCTAATGTTCTGATGTATCACAGGAGGATCCAATAAGTGATAGAAACATATAGCACCCGAAAGACCACATTGACTATAATGGGGTCTCTCGGGTTTCTGTCATAAGTTCATGGACAGTCTGTGTTTGTTTCCTACTGTGCATAAAAATATATATATATTTTTTTTTATATATGTCTATGCTTCTTTTTAAGCTAGAGGAGCTTGTGCAGGTTATGAGTTCTAATTCTCATCTTTTTATAGTTCCCATTAAATGCAGGTATAATGTGTTGGCAGTATTCTGAACTGTACATATACACCTATGATTGTTTATTATTTTTTAATGTGTCTGTAAACAATTCTGGAACAATCAGGTTTGTTGCTAAAGTAAAATTTTTGCAATGGAAGACGGAATTTTTTTTAACAGACAATACAGACAATACGGCAATACTCAAAAGGATAATAGGATTCAGAGTGATGCTAGAAGGACTTGCAGTTTTTTCGCATATGTGTAAATTCGCATATGTGAAAATTTAGGAACTTTATAGCAAGTATACCAGTGTAACTTGATAGAAGCAGCAGAAGGGAGGGATCAACATTCGCGAATATTCGCATATGTGAATTTTCGCATATGCGAATATTCGCCCGGCGGTCTCACACAGTAGTATTAGAGCCTTCTTTAGACCACACAAGCTGGAAGCAGAGAGGGATGATCACTGTGATGTGTACTGTGAAAAAAAAAGCGAATATTCGTAATTTCGAATATATAGTGCTATATTCACGAATATTCGCGAATATGCAATATTCGCGAATACAATTCGAACTGCGAATATTCGCGAGCAACACTAATTATGGAAGATAAGTACAGGTTATAGAATTGGTGACTATGTATTGCTTGAATTGCACTATGCCAATAAATATATTTATACTGCAATATGTTACCATATTCACAATAAAAAAAATGTATATATAAGAAGTATTTCTTCATATAGGAATTTTTTCTCACAGAAAAGGATTGCAGTAACACATGTTTTGTTATACACATGTTTATTTCCTTTGTGTGTATTGGAACTAAACCAAAAAAGGGAGGAAAAAAAGCAAATTGGACATAATGTCACACCAAACTCCAAAAATGGGCTGGACAATATTATTGGCACCCTTTTAAAATTGTGGGAATATAAGATTGTTTCAAGCATGTGATGCTCCTTTTAACTCACCTGGGGCAAGTAACAGGTGTGAGCAACATAAAAATCACCTTAAAGCAGATAAAAAGGAGAGAAGTTCACTTATTCTTTGCATTGTGTGTCACATTAAGCACGGACAACAGAAAGAGGAGAAGAGAACTGTCTGAGGACTTGAGAACCAAAATTGTGAAAAAATATCAACAATCTCAAGGTTACAAGTCCATCTCTAGAGGTCTAGATTTGCCTTTGCCCACGGTGCGCAACATTATCAAGTTTGCAACCCATGGCACTGTAGCTAATCTCTCTGGGAGTGGACGGAAGAGAAAAATTTATGAAAGGTGTCAACGCAGGATAGTCCGGATAGAGGATAAGAAGCCCCAAACAAGTTCCAAAGAAATTCAAGCTGTCCTGCAGGCTCAGGGAGCATCAGTGTCAGTCGACATTTAAATGAAATGAAATGCTATGGCAGGAGACCCAGGAGGACCCCACTGCTGACACAGAGACACAGTACCTACAGTGAAATATGGTGGAGGCTCAATTATGTTTTGGGGTTGTTGGGGCATCATGAAATCTGAGGATTACCAACGGATTTTGGGTTGCACTGTACAGCCCATTGTCAGAAAGCTGGGTTTGCAACCGATATCTTGGGTCTTCCAGCAGGACAATGACCCCAAACATAAGTCAAAAAGCACTCAGAAATGGATGGCAACAAAGTGCTGGAGAGTTCTGAAGTGGCAGCAATGAGTCCAGATCTAAATCTCATTGAACACCTGTGGAGTGATCTTAAAATTCCTGTTGGGAAAAGGCGCCTTCCAATAAGAGAGACCTGGAGCACTTTGCAAAGGAAGAGTGGTCCAACATTCCGGCTGAGAGGTGTAAGAAGCTTATTGATGGTTATAGGAAGCGACTGATTTCAGTTATTTGTTCCAAAGGGCATGCAAGCAAATATTAAGTTAAGGGTGCCCATTTTTGGAGTTTGGTGTGACATTATGTCCAATTAGCTTTTTTTCCCTCCCTTTTTTGGTTTAGTTCCAATACACACAAAGGGAATAAACATGTGTACAGCAAAACATGTGTTACTGCAATCCTTTTCTGTGAGAAATACTTCATTTTCTTGAAAAATTTCAGGGGTGCCAACATTTACGGCCATGACTGTATATTGTAAATTTGAGTAATTGTATTAGCCCAGTAATGCAGATGCAAAATGAAAAAAATGTTGCAGTTTTGTTTTTTGGATTTTCAAAAACACACAAGAGAGAAAGACATTTGAAGCTAAAATGATATTGCTTTTTGATTCCAAAAACAGCGGACTCAATGTGGATTTGAGCTTCTTAGGCCCCTTTCACGCTATAAAGTTGCTCCGCTAAAAGACCAGTTATAAACTTCCGTTTGAAAAGCCTTAAAAACAGATGTTAAACGTCTGTTACAAAATTCCATTAAAGTCTATAGGATTTTTTGATTATCTGTTATGACCTGTTATAGCCAATCATGAATAACAGATGTTATTTGTGACGGAAGAAAAAACGGCACATGCGCAAATTTTTCTTCTATCAAAAAAGGAGTAAATTAACGGCCGTTATTTTTAACATTGAACTCTATGGCAAATGGATGAGCCATAATGTCATCCGTTGCCACCTGGTTTATAATATCCGTTGTTACTTCTAAGCATGCTCAGAAGAGGTGACATCAGCAGACTCCTGCAGTGCTGAGGGACTACTACTGCTCCCATCATAGAACAGACTTGTTTCCATGATGGGAGTAGTAATTCCCCTGCTGCGGGAGTCTGTCAGTGGCTGGGAGTGCTTCATTAGTGTTTGTACTACTACCCCCATCATGGAACAGACCCTGTTCCATGATGGGGGTTGTAGTACAGGGGCTGAGGGATTGATCGCACTGGGTCTCACTTCTGAGACCCGATGTGATCAGAAGTTATTAAACAGGGGAGCAAGCGGCATGCCCCACTCCCATGCGATGTACAATGTATTTTACTTTCATTTTTAAATTCCCCACTGGGAACCCTTAATGGCCGGTACCGAGGAGGCATTCAGGGCTACCGGCGGGGCTTTCAAATAGAAGCGCTGCGGTAAGGAAAGATATATAGAATCGCTGGGGGAAGTATATGTCTGGCCCCGCAGCGCTTCTATATATCTTGCCCCCTGCAGCGCATATATATATTTCCCCCTGCAGCGCATTATTATATTTCCCCCCCCCACAGCGCATTATATTTTCCCCCCACATCGCTATCATATGCCCCGGGCAGCGCTGTGAATGAAAAGTACTCTATTAGCAGAGCATCGGGCTGGGTAGCCGACCGGCCCGATGTGCTGCTGAAAGAATACTTGTCTTTCATAGTGCTGAGGCGGCATATATACATAGAAGCACTGTGGGGGCCAGGTAACGCTATATGCCTGGCCCCCACAGCGCTTTTATAATCATATGCCTCCGCAGTGCTATGAATGAAAAGTATTCTAACAGCAGCATATCTGGCCGGCCGGATGGGCTGCTGATAGAATACTTTTCATTCATAGCGCTGCAGAGGCATATGATTATAGAAGCGCTGTGGGGGCCAGACATATGGATATATGTCTGACCTCCACAGCGCTTTTATAATCATATGCCTCCGCAGCGCTATGAATGAAAAGTATTCTAACAGCAGCGTATCTGGCCGGCCGGAAGGGCTGATGATAGAATACTTTTCATTCATAGCGCTGCAGAGGCATATGATTATAGAAGCGCTGTGGGGGCCAGACATATGGATATATGTCTGACCTCCGCAGCGCATCTGCAATACAGATGCCACCACAGCACTATGAATGACAAATGTTCTTTCAGCAGCGCATTGGGCCAGGGGAGCTTCCCGGCCCAATGCGCTGCTAATAGAATACTTTTCATTCATAGCGCTGCCGGGGGCTTATAATAGCGCTGCGGGGGTAAAATAAAATAATGCGCTTCCGGGGGGAAAATTTAATAATGCGCTGCTGGGGGGGAAAATTTAATAATGCGCTGCTGGGGGGGAAAATATAATAATGCGCTGCGGGGGGAGTGGGGGGGAGAATATATATATATATATATATGCACTGCGGGGGGAGGGGGGGAGAATATATATATATATATATATATGCACTGCTGGGGGAAATGTTTAAATGTGCTGCGGGGGGCAAGATATATAGAAGTGCTACGGGGGCTGACATATACCCCCACCCCCCAGCGATTCTATATATTTTTCCCCACCACAGCGCTTCCATTTGAAAACCCCGCCAGGAGTCCTGAATGGCTCCTCAGTACCGGCCATCTAGGTCTCCCGGTGGGGAATTTACAAAATGAAAGTAAAATACATCACAGGGGAGTGGAGCATGCCGCCCGCTCCACTGTTTAATAACTTCTAATCGCATCGGGTATAAGAAGTGAGAGCCGGTGCGATCAATCCCTCCGCCCCTGTACTTCAACCCCCATCATTGAACAGAGTCTGTTCCATGATGGGGGCAGTAGTACAAACACTAATGTAGCCTCCCCAGCTGTCTGCAGACTCCTGCAGCCGGGGAACTACTACTCCCATCATGGAAACAAGTCTGTTCCATGGTGGGAGTGGTAGTAGTCCCGGCTGTGGGAATCTGTAGGCAGAGGTGTTAAAACGGCCATACATGAGGGATGTTATAACGGGTCTTAACAGATGAATATGCCCGTAATTTTGACAGACGTTATTCAGCTGTTAGCACCCGTTATTTCATCCGTTATTATACATCCGTTTTTACACAGAAAACGGATATTTAATAACAGATGAATACTCATAGTGTGAAAGGAGCCCTATCGCATTATCAAAACTTCTTATAACCTGTGCTGTACTGTCTTCTCTTTTGCATCTCACTTTGTCTCTCCCCTGCTCCCCCCCTTTTTCTTATCCTTATCTATGAAGTCTATGTTCCTATAGCTTGACAATTTATGACCTATCTTAGTGTGAATTCTCCAAATCTATTGTCTAAACCTGCATATTTGTGATAGAAAACCTGTGTTTTCTGCTTGTGAGCTTAGGTTTGCTTTCGAATTGATACAGGGAAGAATCCTGAAAGCTTGTCTCCACAAAATTATTTTATGTGTGAATGTACCTTTAGTCATCCAGTCAAAAAGAGTCAGAGGCAGTGCCGAGCCTTTAATGTGCCATGGGCTGGTCCATCCATGATAGACAGACAGTCAGTTCTCCATTTCCAGCATAAGCATTTAGTATGTGAAAAACTGCCACAAAAACTGCAGCATTTTGCCCAAAAAAAGTATAGGGCAGATTTATTAAAAGGAAACTAACAGCCTTTTCACCGCACTAAATCCAAAATACTGCCTTATAGAGCGAGTGAACAGCATTAAAAACTTTGGCCGCTTACTTTAATTGGTTGCGTAGTTTCAGAGTTTTGCAGTTTTTTAATCCATTGCTATTGTGCAGCTGTGCGCAATGGAGGCGGGGAGCCAGCTCCCCTTCCTCCTCAATATTCACTGCCCAGCCCGCTCCCATGATGATTATGCAAATCTCTTCACTCTGACGTCATTAGGACGTGAAAGCCTGCCAGGGATGAGCGCTGTTCTCTTTGGACAGGGAGCAGGCACCACTGCCTCATTACACTCAGAAGTTAGCGGCACCTACACTCTGCTCAGAGAGAAGAGTACTGACCCCCGGCAGGTTCTTATGTAATGTGAGAGTGAACACATTTGCATATTAATGAGGGGGGGCGGGCTGAGCGGTGAATATATGGGGCATGGGATCTTGGCGAGCCACCTCCCCCGTCTCGATTACAGGCAGCAGCACAATAGCTACGGATTAATAACTAAGCAACTATGCAACCAACCAAAGTAAGTGACAAATGTTTTTAATGCTGTTTATCTGCACAATAATCCAGTAAATTGGGTTTAGTGCGGATGAACAGACTATCAGTTTCCCTTTCCCCTAAAAGTGCCTAACAGAAAAACTGTTTTTGTTGCCTATATTAACCAAATCAAGCATGCTTAGGAAGGATCTGCACTTGTCTTGGGGCTAAATGGCTATGCTGTGAGATTACCATAATACTGTGGCTAGCTTTTTGTGAACTGATATTTCCTGTTTGATTTTTCTTTTTATTTTACTACAAATCCCACAATTCCATTTTCCTCCCTCCCACACATCAGCCACCCCACCCATTGAAACATAAATAAGCTGCATGCATTCAAAAGACCTGTGGTTTTCAATCAGGGTGCCTACAGTTGCTGCATTAGTTGCAGATTGATTTCTCTCCTACCAAGCGATCTCTCCATCCATTGAAGCAGACAGGCTCCCTGTCATCAGCTGACTAGTGAGTCAGGTCTCGGCCGGAGGTATTTTTATAGTGTGAAAGCAGCCTTACAGTGATTTAATCTCCTATAATAATATGAAACGATTTAGGGTAATTTCACTCCAATCACCAACAGATCCCACCACATTTACTTTTTTAAACAGTTTCAGACATTACTCTGAGTTGCAATACAGGTCTCTAAGTTGTCCAATTTAGTACAATATGACTGCACATTTACCAAAAGTATACTTGGCAGGAGTGGGTGATATCCCCTGCCCCTCTGCTTCATGAGTACACTAGGGCTCTTGCCTCTCCTGCTTCTTGCTCTCATTCAGTTCCACTATGCCTCCCACTGTCCCAAACAAGTCACCTCCTCCATACCCCCTGTATAATGTAACCAAACTACAGCCACAATAATAATTCTTGCAAATCCTGATATGTCTCCTGATTCTCCCACCAAGCGATCGCTCCACCCATTGAAGCAGACAGGCTCCCTGTCATGAGCTGACTAGGGAGTCAGGTCTCGGCCGCATTGCAACCTGGGAAAAATCTGAGACAACAGTAATTTTGTATGCAGTTCAAAATGAATAGTGGGGTGAAAATCACAGAAGAATTGTGAGAAAACCGTCACACACATGTACAGACACTATATTGTGAACTACACTAACTTTATAGCCCCTGTAGCATAGTCAAATAAAAAAAAATCCTGGAATACCCCTTTAATTCTACAAGTTCCATTCAAATAAGTTAGAAACCTCCTTTAATAAACAACATGTTTCCTGTAAATTACAGTAAAACCAGCACTAAATGGCCAACGTGTGTTTTGTCTTCCACATATTTGAATATACACCTCCCTGTGTCCGAGAGCCTAACACATTGTTCTAGTTGGTCTTTACATACATGTAAGTAGCTGTATCTCGAGTCCATGAATACTAAATGTAAATATCATAGTTAGCATCATGTCTGTAAGGGTAGAAATATCAATGAACTGCTGTTCTTATCTGTTCAACTCTGTTCACAGACACAGTAAAAGAATGGTTATCTTCAAAATTCTCTCAGTCATCACTTTGTAAAGTCATCCCCTCCTACTGTATCTGATGCTAGTACAGCACTTACAGCCTGTTATCTCATTCCAAACAAAATTCAAACATTTCTCAAAACAGTTTGCAGATACTAAAAATCAGGATGTTTTCTTTTGAAATTTGCTTATAATAAGTGTGATGCATTAGTAGTCTTACTAGACGATATGTCATTTACTGTAATTTTTTACTAATATTATTAATACCATTATTAGAAAGACATTACAATGACATCATTAAAGGAAATTAAAAATGCAGTGCTGAAGAATATGTGTTGGCAGCATAAGATATGAACCATATAAACAGACACAAAAGAGACAAATACTAAACTTGCTATGAAGTCCAGAGAGTTGTCTACAGATTACCAAGAGAAATCCACTAGTTAGGCCTCGCATCAGATTCTGCTATACGGCGTTCCGTCAGCAATCCAGCCAGAAGGACGGGAGTTTAGCGTAGAATTTTTTTCTGTTATGTTCCTGTAAAATTACCCTTTGCATCCGTTTGTAGAGTATCCGTTTGCATCTGACTTATTTTAAGATACATATATTGTCCTTTTCAGCTTATACCCTCATGCCCTGTCACTCCTTCACTATTCGGTTTAGTTCCATGGTTCCTCCGCCTATTACACCCTTGTTTATAATTTTGCTTTATATCTACAACAATGATCCATACATTCTGTATTCTGAATTTATCTGTCTGATTTTATAGTTTATCAGTTGTCTGAGACTTATTAACATGTCCCCAATTAGTAGGATTGTACTACCTTTCTGTTTTACTTACCGTTGTTGTCCCAGATCCAGCCGCTAAATACTCATTCTATGTTTACAAGTTGCGGACGGCGCCTGCGCTTAGCACTATGGCGTCGCCAGGCAACGGCAGACGCTCCGCTCTGCATTGGTGACGCGCCCCCGGAAGTGATGCAGACTCACTAGTGTGACGTCGGCATCCGGAAGTGGCGTGCGACTCGTGCATAGCAGCGTCTGATTAGGTAAGTGCTATAAGAGGGCTCCTGTTTCGCTGATCAAACTAGCGGAAAACAGACGCCATAGCTGTGCATTCTGCCACTACAGATGCCAGCATCTCTACAGACCGCCACTGTGGGTCACGTGAGTCAATACCCAGGAGCAGGGCTCTGCTCTGGATCATTAGCACATCGCTACACCCTGCACTCTAACTTATTATTGAGGGGTGCCTAAACGTATGGGATGTGGTTGCGGTGTGTTTTATTTGTTTGTTCTATATGGTGTACTTTATTGTAACCGATGCACCTTTTTGGCCTTGGCTCTTGTTTTGCACTCTGTGTCATTAAGTTATAGTTTATATTTGTGACATTGGTTGTTTGTGCTCTGTAGCCCCTGATGAACCCAGTGACCTGGGGGAAACGCGTTGGGCGGGCTGAATATTCTATAGTACAGGGTTTGACAAAGGGGTAGACCGGGGCAGGGGTCGTCCTTTCTAGGACGAGTGCCCCGACAGTTCCCTGAGCGAGCAGGGGTAGTGGCACGACATCTCCCTGATAGGGTATACTAGGGCCACAGCCCTACCTTCCTTGGTCTCTCAGTGCTCATCCCCTTTCACTCCCTGACCACTCTTTACCTTGGCCTTTGTGACTGACTCAGACTGCTGTTCACAATCTATGGTCTCTGGGTCCGATGTGACTATTTTTTCTGGTGTATTGTTGTCAGTGGGGTCTTGTCTTTTAAATAGCACAATAAATGTTAAGTTGTTATACCCCTTCTGTGAAGTCTGACTTATTTTAAGGTCCAATCGTCTCAAAAGAAAAAAGAACCGATCGGAACCTTAAAAGGGTACTACACCCCTAGACATCTTATCCCCTATCCAAAGGATAGGATCTCGGCTGCGGCACCCCAGACATCTGCCAGTGCATGGAGCGAACTGCTGAATGACTGGCGATGCGGGGGGAGGCTTGTGCCGAAATTGTCATGCACCGCTCATGACGTCCCAGCCATGCCCCCTCAATGCAAGTCTATGGGAGGGGGCGTGACATCCATCATGCCCCCTCCCATAGACTTGCATTGAGGAGGCGTGGCCATGAAGTCACAAGCCTCCGGCACTGCACCCAATGCTCTAAACAAACATCGGGTGCAGCAGGGAGATTGCAGCGGTGGAACCTCCGTGATCAGACATCTTATCCCCTATCCTTAGGATAGGGGATAAAAAGTCTAGGGGCAGAGTACCCCTTTAATGGGTTGGATGCGAACGGCAATGTGAATCTAGCCTTAAAAGGATTTTCTGTGACATAGTAATTTATGGCCTATAGGCCATTAACCCCTTAAGGACACATGACGTACTGGAACGTCATGTGTCCACTCCCGATCTATAACGCGGGGCCACGGCGTGGCCCCGCGTCATAGCGGTTCGGGCCCGGCCTCTAACAACGGCCGGGACCCGTGGCTAATAGCGCGCGGCATTGATCGCTGTGCCGCGCGCTATTAACCCTTTAGACGCGGCGTTCAAAGTTGAACGCCGCGTCTAAAGTGAAACCGAAAGCATGCCGGCTAGCTCAGTCGGCTGTTCGGGATAGCCGCGGTGAAATCGCGGCATCCCGAACAGCTGACAGGACAGCGGGAGGGCCCCTACCTGCCTCCTCGCTGTCCGATCGCCGAATGACTGCTCAGTGCCTGAGATCCAGGCATGAGCAGTCATGCGGCAGAATCATTGATCACTGGTTTCTTATGAGAAACCAGTGATCAATGTAAAAGATCAGTGTGTGCAGTGTTATAGGTCCCTATGGGACCTATAACACTGCAAAAAAAAAGTGCAAAAAAAAAGTGAATAAACATCATTTAACCCCTTCCCTATTAAAAGTTTGAATCACCCCCCTTTTCCCATAAAAGAAAAAACACAGTGTAAATAAAAATAAAAATAAACATAAATGGTATCGCCGCGTGCGGAAATGTCCGAATTATAAAAATATATCGTTAATTAAACCGCACGGTCAATGGCGTGCGCGCAAAAAAATTCCAAAGTCCAAAATAGTGCATTTTTGGTCACTTTTTATATCATGAAAAAATGAATAAAAAGCGATCAATAAGTCCTATCAATGCAAAAATGGTACCGTTAAAAACTTCAGATCACGGCGCAAAAAATGAGCCCTCATACCGCCCCATACACGGAAAAATAAAAAAGTTATAGGGGTCAGAAGATGACAATTTTAAACGTATTAATTTTCCTGCATGTAGTTATGATTTTTTCCAGAAGTCCGACAAAATCAAACCTATATAAGTAGGGTATCATTTTAATCGTATGGACCTACAGAATACATATCAGGTGTCATTTTTACCGAAAAATGTACTACGTAGAAACGGAAGCCCCCAAAAGTTACAAAACAGCGTTTTTTTTTAAATTTTGTCGCACAATGATTTTTTTTCCCGCTTCACCATAGATTTTTGGGCAAAATGACTGACGTCATTACAAAGTAGAATTGGTGGCGCAAAAAATAAGCCATCATATGGATTTTTAGGTGTAAATTTGAAAGAGTTATGATTTTTTAAAGGCAAGGAGCAAAAAACGAAAATGCAAAAACGGAAAAACCTCCGGTCCTTAAGGGGTTAATATCTAATTAATGGAAGCTGAGCTGACAATTTATTATTCCATCCATTGTGTATAAACAATGGAAAAGATCTGGTTTGGAAAGGTCATCTGAAATAGGCTTTGTTCACTCAGTGGAATTTCGGATTTAAATTTCACAGGAATATTTTGTTCTGGAATTCTGAAAAATGTAATGCACGTTATGTGCCATGGGGTTCCGCTGTCCCATTCACACAGTAGAATGGGACAGCAAAATCCCATTGCACATAATGTGCAGTAAATTCCGCATTCCTGATTCTGGAAAATTTTAAGACTTGTATTTAACTTTTGTGGAATTCCATTCCGAGCCACATTGAAGTTAAAGGGTTACCCCACTGGAAAACATTTTCTTTTAAATCAACTGGTGCCAGAAAGTTAAACAGATTTGTAAATTACTTCTATCAAAAAATCCTAATCCTTCCAGTACTTTTTAAATGATGTATACTACAGAGAAAGTTGTTTTCTTTTTTAATTCCTTTCTGTCTGACAACATGCTCTCGGCTGAAACCTCTGTTCATGTCAGGAACTGTCCAGAGCAGGATAGGTTTGCTATGGGAATTTGCTCCTACTCTAGACAATTCCTAAAATGGACAGAGGTGTCAGCAGAGAGCACATTGTCAGACAGAAAGGAAATTCAAAAAGAAAATAACTTGCTCTGTAGTATATAGCAGCTGATAAGTACTGAAAGGATTAGAATTTTTTTAATGGGAGTAATTTACAAATCGGTTTAACTTTCTGGCACCAGTTGATTTAAAAGAAAATGTTTTCCAGTGGAATACCCCTTTAATGGGACTCTGAATTCAAATAGAATCTGTGTTGTGAAAACACAGAAATTCTGGTAAAATTCTACATATCTGCAGAAAATCTGCATTCTGTTTTGCTGCATGGAATTTAAGCGGAAAAGCAGAATTTCTTCGGTGTGAACAAAGCCTCACCAGGTACTGTGTAATGCCTCATTTCTCCTGTGGTGATGCTAGAGTAGAGCTAAACACTTGCCAAGTAGAGCTCACCACGGGGATTCCTACTAGGGGCCAAAGAACCCATCTTACAAAAAGAAATAAGAAAATATTTTGTAAAGTTATGTTTAGTGCTTATTATAGTGGATCAGTGCAATAATAATATTTAGTCTCTTTTGTCTTTTAGTGCTTTGCTAATGAAGAAATATTTGCTCATTATGGAAACCAAGTTACTGAGAATAACTTTCGAGATGCATGTCCTGCCCTCTTATACTTAATGTTAACTCACCCATGTAACTACGAGGAAGAATCCTATCAAAGGCCCACCGCTGCACAAGGTACAATATTAACAATTACGATGAAATACGTTTTATAAAGGTTAGAAACAAGGTTATTTTATTAAAATTTCTGAATATATCTGAATATATTGGCAGTTGCCTTGAAGTGCCGTCTTCCAATTTTTTCTCTGAATATATTGGTATATCTTATTATGATCGAGGAAGCAATATTTTAAATGTATACTTAGAGTGAAAAGGAACTTGTCCTCATGTCAAGCACTAAATGACTTCATTTCAGACTCTCAGATTGCTGATGGTAATCCTAATTGTTGGATGGGAATACTGTCTACTTTGCTTACTGAAACCACCGGGGATCCACCAATGGGTCTTTATAATTTACCTTGACCACTCAGTTTAACCGTGCCTTTATGTTCTCACTTTTTCAGCCACTCTTTCATGTAGATACCTCCCTATCCAATAAACATCCATACTGTTACTCTATTGTCAGCCCCCTCCCCCCAATCAGTTTTTGTTATGATAGTCGTGATAAAAAGACCCCTGATGCTCCAAATCCTTTTAGTAGCGCCATCCCCTATAAAGGTGAACTCCAGGATAGCAAAACTTATTCCCTATTCTAAGGATTGGGGATACGTATCAGATCCCCCACGATCTCCTGTACGGGGCCCTGTCTTTCCTCCTGAATGGGGTGTTTTTACCACAGCATGAAGTGGTGGCCGACATGCCCCCTCCATACAGCTCTATGGGAGAGCCGGAGTGCAGAATTCCCGTGCTCCCATAGAGATGCATTGAGGAGGAATGTGGTGATTGAAACCCCCCATTCAAGTGGAGAGTCGGGGCCCCATACAGGAGAACACAGTGGGTCCCAGTGGTCGGACCCCTTCCATCTGACACTTATCCCCTATCTTTAGAATAGGGGATAAGTTTTGCTATCCCAGAGTTTTCCTTTAATAAATTTGACACTTTAATAAAATTGACAGTTTAATAACTCTTTCATTGTCCATGCACCAGATATTGAAATCTACACCAGTTATGAGCTGGCTTAGATTTCAGGCATAATTTATTCCAATTCTTGGTGTAATTATTTTTTTTTCAATGCCCAGAGATGTGTGTAGCCATGTCCCACTCACTACAAAAGTAGTGAGACCAGCGTAAAGTGGTGAAAACTGTGGCTTGCCCCAAAATTTTCTTTCATGTGCCAAAAAACTAACATTTTAGCCTTAAAGGAGTACTCCGGAGCGCTGCTACTTAAAAAAAAGTTTACCTCTTCTGATAGCTCCTTCAAAGATCTTTCCAACGATACCTCATTTGTCAAATTTGGCCCAGCCATTCTCTTGTAATTGCCACCTGTAGCAGTAAGCAGCCATGTCATAAAGACTACATTTCCCATGACTCCCTGCGCCAGCTTCCTGTTAGCTGCTGCTCTCTCCCCCTCCTCTCCCCCCCCCCCAGGAAATTATAATAAATTATAATAAAGTGACGCCCACAGCTCCTTCCCTTGTGGTTATCTCCTCCCATCCTCCCCCTCCAAGCTCATCAGCCCTCTCCATGTGCCCACTAGCCCACTGATCCATGTGCCCACTAGCCCACTGATCCATGTGCCCACTAGCCCACTGATCCACCCATCCACGTGCCCACTAGCCCACTGATCCATGTGCCCACTAGCCCACTGATCCACCCATCCATGTGCCCACTAGCCCACTGATCCATGTGCCCACTAGCCCACTGATCCACCCATCCATGTGCCCACTAGCCCACTGATCCATGTGCCCACTAGCGCAGTGTTTCCCAACCAGGGTGCCTCCAGCTTTTGCAAAACTACAACTCCCAGCATGCCCGGACAGCCTTCGGCTGTCCGGGCATGCTGAGAGTTGTAGTTTTGCAACAGCTGGAGGCACCCTGGTTGGGAAACACTGCACTAGCGGTGTCACAAGAATGCCGCAGCACTACGCAAATAGCGTAGGGCTAACGTAGGCAGCGATAGGAGCCTAGCGTTAGCCCTACGCTATTTGCGTAGTACTGCGCATGCGCAGAATGAATTAACTTTGGGGGAGTAGCCGACTCCGGGCGGGGAGGCCGGCACAGCCCGCAGTGACTCATGGGAGCGATGAGTCACCGGGCGAAGAAGGCGGCGGATCAAGAAGAAATACAGGTCGAGCGTCATCAAAAGACCCAGCTTCCGGCCGGAGAGTAAAGCGAGGAGAAGACTGGGAAGAAGACCATATGGAAAACGTGAGTATATTAGAACGTTATATAACTTTGCCTCATGCTCCAATTCCCCCATAAAAGGTTAGCTCCGGAGTACTCCTTTAACACATCCCCCCCCCCATAGCATATGTGTAAGCAATCATGTAGGCCCTTGAAGTTTTCATTGTTACACTGTATTGTGAAGCATTATTGCATCCATAAATAAATGTCATACAGCTGTACAGTTATAAAACCATAATGATGCATGCCTGGTATGACCCAACTTGCATTATATGTGAGAGTTTTATTGGACATATCATGATGTTTCTTCATGACATGACAAATTCATGTTTAAAGGACAATATATGCTGGAATGTCAAGAGTAACTCTCCATATATAAAATGATTCTGTAAAATACAAGTGCTTAGCCAGCAGACCTTTATTATTCCATAAAAAAAGACACTGAGATAAGGCGGCTTGTCTAAATGACCACATTGTATTTAAAAGACCGGCTCAGCAAAAATACTGTATCATTGAAAGTTTACCAGAACAAGCAGAATATAAAAATGGTTTTACATTGTTACTGAATGCCACGTTTTGAATGAGAAACCCATTATGACCCTTTTTAACATCTCCTGTACAGGACACCTCGTAGACACGGTCACAGCAGAGTCAGGAAGCCCAGAATATCTGTAAAATTGCTGTTTTATTTTATAATTAAAGGGGTACTGCAGTGAAGGACAACTTATCCCCTATCCAAACTTATTCCCTATCCCAGTTAGACCCCCCCATACGATCCTTTGGATAGGTGATAAGTTGTCCTACACTGCAGAACTCCTTTAAAGTAGTACTCTGGTGGAAAACATTTTTTTTTTTAAATCAACTGGTGCCAGAAAGTTAAAAAAAATTGTAAATTACTTCTGTTTAAAAATCTTAATCCTTCCAGTACTTATCTGCTGCTGTATACTACAGAAGTTCTCTTATTTTTGAATTTCTTTCCAGTCTGACTACAGTACTCTCTGCTGACACCTCTGTATATGTCAGGAACTGTCCAGAGCAGGATAGGTTTGCTATGGGAACTTGCTCCTGCTCTGGACAGTTCCTAACGCAGACAGATGTGTCAGCAGACAGCACTGTGATCAGACAGAAAATAACTATTCAACTTCCTCTGTAGTATACAGCAGCTGATAAGTACTGGAGGGATTACAATTTTTAAATAGAAGTAATTTACAAATCTCTTTAAAGGGTACCTTTCATCAAAAAAACTTTTGATATATTATAGATGAATGTATGCAGAATAACTTTCACATAGCATGTTATTAAAAAATATGCTTCTTTCTATTTAATTTTCCACTTTGAAAAAATGACCACTAGGGGTCTCCCTACCAGTCCTTTTTTAATAGATTTCAGACTCATGCTGGAGTCCTAAATCTCAGACTGCAGCCGGGACACAGACAAGCTCAACACGGCTCCCTGGCAGTGAGCAGTGGTGAGTTTGTCTGTGTTACGGCTGCTCTCTGAGATTTAGGTCTCCTGCATGAGTCTGAAATCTATAAAAAAGGACTGGTAGGGAGACCCCTAGTGGTCATTTTTTCAAAGTGGTAAATTAGATAGAAAGAAGCATATTTTTTAATAACATGCTATTGGAAAGTTATTCTGCATACATTAATCTATAATATATCAAAAGTTTTTTTGATGAAAGGTAGCCTTTAACTTTCTGGCACCAGTTGATTTAAAAAAAAATTATGTTTTCCAACGGAGTACCCCTTTAAGTGCAATTGCCACCTGGACTTGCACTTTATGATGAAATAACACATCAGTTTTGAAGATATCACGGACCTTCTGACCCTTGTCGATTTGATCCAAGATGGATGGTGGATGGTGTCTATGCTGGCTCTTTTCCCCCTTTATCATGTACAGAATAGTTACAATGAGTTGAGTTCTGAGACATGGCTGGCTTACTCTTCAACCAGACAGAGGTTTCCCAGATACAGTATTCGTGCAGGTGCAATAGATGGCGTTTGCCAAGACAGGACCACTTAAACACAGAGTGCCCATTCCTCCGCTATATTTATCTTTTATTTCTAAGAATCAGCAGTATCAGCTTTTCAGCTACAGTAGAAGTCACTGTACAGAAGCTTCTTCTTTTGTTGTTGTTACGGTTACTTATTTTCATTTAACATGACACGTCCAAGTAGCTGGGCCTGGCGATGACTTCTGTTTCAAAGTTACTTTACTCTTATAACATTAATTGATGTATTATGTTACTAACACAGTATTTGAATTGATGGAAATAATTTACATTTAGATTGCATGGGTTAAATTTAAAGATACAGTGTAATTTCTCAGTCGTGCTAGCACAGGTTATTCCAGATTTGACAATTTCATATTATTTCCTATAACTTTAAAATAGTTGTCCTCCAGAAAAAAAATATCTCTGCCTTCTTGTTGCATTTTGGTTAGGGATTGCACAATAGTTTATGACACATTAATTCTATTGATGTTATCTCTTTAGTTGTAATGGTATTCAACATGTGGCCTTTTCATTTATTGCAGTTTGGGGGTTTAGCTTTCTTACAGTGTCCATCATTAACTTGACATCACTTCTTGGACTCTTTATTACCCCTCTTGTAAAGAAGCCTTATTTTCCCAAAATATTAACTTACTTTGTGGGATTGGCCATTGGAACCTTATTTTCAAATGCTATATTTCAGCTTATTCCAGAGGTAAGTGATTCTCCTACTTTAAAGGAAAAATAAAAATGTATAATACAAAAATAATCTAAACACATTTATGACCCTAAATTTATTTATGGAGCTGATTTTGTAATGCTGCCAAATAGTGTTGAGCGCAAATATTCGAAATGCACATTTTTACCGCGAATATCGGGACTTTGCGATTTCGCAAATATTTAGAATATAGTGATATATATATTCGTAATGACGAATATTCATGTTTTTTTTTTTATTCGAATTTATGCAAATTTATGTGAATATCGGCACATTCAGAATGGACACTGATCCCTCCCTCCTTTTAAGTGAAAGATATAATTTCGCATGCACACTATGCAAATTTCATTACGAATTTGAATATGGCTCCTGCCGCTCATCACTACTACTAAAATGAGAAAGGGTCAATTGCCAAGACCCTTCATCGCTTTCCGTTCAGCCCCATATTTTCTTATTTACTCCGGATATGTAAAGTAACACAGTGAAGTAGATTTTGTAAGCAGGGCCTTTACTCCTCTCATATGTATAAACAATAAGGTCAGGTTAACATATGCTTTGTTGACTCTGTTTAGGGCCTCTTTTGCAGATTCTATTTGGCAGCAGAAAATGGAGCTGGCTGGTCTGCTACACTATGGAAACCAACAGGGTCTGCTGCGGCCATGTAGCTCTGTGTGTCAGGAAATCCACCACTACCAGCGGACACACAGAGCTGCAGGGAGCTCGCTCTCCCATCACTTTGGGACTGCCGGCAGCACATCCGCAGCGGCAAATACACTGCAGATGTGCTGTGTGTGACCCTACCCTAAACTAAAATTTTTAATGGAGGCTCTTTACAAAACCTCCTACGCAGGTGTGAACCAAGCTTTTTACTATGGGAAATATTATGGAGCTATACACATAAATACTGTTATTATTAAACTATACCAGATTATTGGTGCTCCAAGGTCATAATGACATCAAGCAAAAATTATTTACGTGAACATGTAAACATATCAAATTTATTATAAAATCTATTATATGCTTATAATGATTGATAGGTTGAAGAGCCCTTGCAATCCAATCCGATATGTAATCATGAATGTGTAACATAAAATAAAAGATATTAAATGAACATGTCCACCATTAGCATAGTAACATAAAATGGTATATAGATATTAAAGGGGTACTCCGGCGAAAACTTTTTTTCTTTTAAATTAACTGGTGGCAGAAAGTTAAACATATTTGTAAATTACTTCCATTAAAAAATCTTAATCCTTCCTGTACTTATTAGCTGCTGAATACTACAGAGGGAATTCTTATCTTTTTGGAATGCTCTCTGATGACATCACGAGCACAGTTCTCACTGCTTATAATAATAATAACACTTTATTTATTGTTGTCCTTATTGGGATTTGAACCCAAGTCCCCAGCACCGCAAGGCAGCAGTGCTAACCACTGAGCCACCATGCTGCCCTTAGCATACATCTGCTTGCTAAAATGGACAGAGATGTCAGCAGAGAGCACTGTGCTCGTGATGTCATCAATTTCCTCTGTAGCATTCAGCAGCTAATAAGTACTGGAAGGATTAAGATTTTTTAATAGAAGTAATTTACAAATATGTTTAACTTTCTGCCACCAGTTGATTTAAAAGAAAAAAGGTTTTCACCGGAGTACCCCTTTAATAAAATATCTTGCAACAAGGTCTGTGAGCTTTTCTCTGTTTGTAAAATAATTGATATCTCCCCTACATGTAATGACATTTACTGGTGTCCCACTGCGGGTAGAGTTGTGCAGGCATATACATGCAAATTTGCAAAAAATATACTGCGAATATAACTAAGGAATTCTTTAGATGTGTTAGGTGTATAATAAGCATAGGTTGCAAGAAGTTCGTACAGTTAACCTTTGACTGAATCATGTAAAGAATTTTTCTGGTGCTATGCACCGCTCACCATACAGGCTCTGGATGAGAACATTGTTTGGTCACTGAAGTTGAGCAGACCTGGGTTTTCCCCGTCATAGTTGCGTGCGGAAATGTATCCAACTATGTAATGCAATATGTCATCAATATAGTTATGGTTGTGCAGTGTTCAGACTACACTCTGCTGGACGTGTTACTGCGCACCCTCTGCTTCGGTCTTTTCTTTAACAGCTTGTATAATATCTTAATGTATTCATTTCAGAATATATATATATATATATATATATATATATAAATATATATATATATATATATATATATATATATATACTGTATATATATATATATATATATATATATATATATATATATAGATTTTTTTTTTTCAAGGACTCATTGTAGTATTTAGTAGAAAATGCCAAAGAAGACTGGACAGACTTTCTTTGTTATAGTTTGAAAGTAAATCCAGTAGGATAAGAGGCTGGAGCTAACAGTTGTGGGTCTTGTTGCAGGCATTTGGATTTGATCCTAAACATGATAATTACATTTCCAAAGCAGTGGCTGTTTTTGGAGGCTTCTACTTACTAATGTTTGTTGAGAGAATATTGAAATTGACTCTGAACGTCTACGGAGAGGTAAGATTATTATGTCCATGTACCTGTAACAACAGTTCTGGGTGTTTATTTTTTATTTTTTAGCTGACAAATCCATTATTCTAACTTGTCTGTATTATTTCTGTTTGTATTTTAGGGAGTCCACAGTCACTTAGAAATTGACCACCCTCCTCACCAGGAAATGAATACAGAACACCAAAAGTGCAAAGGTACAAATGGAGCCACAATGTTTGTGAATTCTGCCATAGAAGAAGTAAATGGTGCTGTTTGCCCAGATCAAGTCAGTGTGGTTTCATCCAAGGTAGGATACATTCTTTCAGTATTTTCTTTTCACTCATGTGTTTGTGGTGTACGGTGAGGTGATAGATTATTAAGGGTGGAGAGATGTAAGCTGTGCTCTACATTTATAAAAGAGAACAGTGGCGGTGACAATGAAGATGTGACCGAGAAACAATAAATCTGAGCAAACATTCCCTTCCTAAAAGGCTTATGTACTAGAGGTAACAAGAATATATTTTACTTTAGGGATTACAACTAATAGTCTGGATTACATGGGATAAAATGATTTCAGAAGGTTTACTGGTATGAAAGGAAATGACATATTTGAGGTAATTAAAGCAGGGACAAGTCTAGGGTCATGGACACCTGCAGGTTTGCTTTAGTACCCCTCCCTCCTGGTGAGCATGGTTATATAATTAAATACTCCACTTCACAAATGTTCATTCTAGACATGAAAAGGGAAAACGTTGACCATATAGTGACCATATAGCAGTAGATACCAACAGTGACTCCATGACATGTGACATTTTCTCCGAGTCATTCTTTCTCCTTATTCTTCTCCAAACTGCAAGATGTCTTAAAGCCATGACTCTTTTTCTGCAGAATGTGCCAGAAAAAGATCTAAGGCTCCTGCTGTTCCAACATGCATCCCACCCCTATATAAATTGGGTAGTCAATTAACTTCCTATTCAAAAGAATTTCCATTATTTTTTACTATTTCAGATGTCAAGATAACTGGCTGTTAGTTACTAGATTCTTCTCTACTACCGTTCTTGTGGAGGGCTACTGTGGGGGCCCAGTACAGAAGAGGCCCTTCTGTACCTCTGCCAGTCCTATTGGGCAAACTCAGTCAATGTCCCCTGGCCCCACACTCCTCAGAACTCTCTCTACCATATTAAGTTATGTATGGGTTAATGCAATGTTATGTAATGTATTAATATGCTATTGTGCCTTTAATGCACTGTTGCTAAAGACTAGGTTACCAAGGGGAGGTATTCAAGGTGAACCAGGTGGCTTGTTGGTGACCAATGGGATCTCTCTAAACTGCCCCCCCCCCCTTATATAGTGAGGTCAGAGTTCAGCTCGCTTTCTTGAGTTGTAGCTGAGGTACAGTGAAGTGAAGAGCTGAGGAGTTTGTCTGTGTGATCCAGAGGGAGGCCTGAGGCCTAGTCCTGCAATCATGCTTCTGCTGCAAGTTAACCCCTGCAGGTGAAAGTCAAAGCCTGGCGGTAAGCACAAATACAGGGGAGAAGTCTAGTCAAGATAGTCATGTGTCATTTACTAGTCAGCGTGGGTTGCATAAGTTAGTCCAAGTCCACTACAAGTCTCAGGAAGCTGACAAGCTTCCTAAAGTTCACTATGCATCTCCTTGGGCCTGAACTGAGCTGTAAAGACTTTAACAACTTGTCTGCCTAAGTAGAAATCTGGTGTTTCGTAACCTTGCATCGGAGTGATTATTTGCCCAGTGCCTGGCCCAGGAATCATCGGCTTTACCCTGGGTGGTGAATTAGGTAAACCACGCCCTGGCATCACAAACACAAAGGGTTAATGCCATCTGCCCTAAGGGTTAATCACATCTGCCCTTCCTATACCCTCACCACAAACTTGTGTGCCCGGCTTAGGTGATCCTATACTACAAACTCTTAAGTAACTGGAACTGTAGAGCAGTACTATAACATATATCATAGAGTAATATATTGTTTTGCTGTTCATTGCATGAATACATGCAATACCTATTATTGATGAAGGTTGGACCACTTGGTAACATTGTAATAAAGTGTACATAAAATGTTTATGCAAATGCCTATAGTGTCTAATGTTTTCTTTTAGCTATTGAAGTCGTGCAGGAGGTATCCTGAACTGGAAAAAAATAATATACCTCATTGCCCCTAAAATGCACTAAGCTAGTGTACATAGCACTAATGTATATAATAGAGGTTATAAAATTGTATAGCCTAGAGATAAATATATATCCTACCTAATTTCATGTACTGACAGATTGGGGAATTTATCATTAGTGGTAGAAGTTTTATCTTTTCCATATGTAGAGCAAATTTTAGCACAGTGTTATATTGCATCTTTTTTGTTTTCTTTTTTGAAAGAGCAAAAAGCAAATAGTCTATTTTTTTGTGTATTGTGGAATGCATTTTGCAGTGGATACTAATCATGTGCATGTTTTTTGTTTAGACACTTTTTTTGCGCAAATAATTTCTTAACACAAAAAATACACCATCAAAAAGGACACGTAGGAAAGTGTCCTATCGAGACAGCCGGGGGATACAGGAGCCGTCCATTAACACTGCTAAACTACAACTACTCCCATCATGGGACAGAGTCTGTCCCATGATGGGAGTAGTTATAGTACCACAGCGCTGAGGGATGGCACTTCCCCTGGCTGCGGGACTTTTTTGGGACAGTTAGGACTACTATTCCCATCATGGACAGACTCCATCCATCATGCGAGTTATAGTCCAGTGGCTGAGGGGCAGATCGCACTGGGTCATTCTCCAGATACCCGCTGAAATCCGCATTTATTAACTATACTATAGTATTAACTATACTATACTACATATAGAGGAATACTATATAAGCTGTCACAATTCATAATCCCCGCCACCGGGAGATGGAAGCTCTTATTGGTGAATAGCTATTTACCAATCAGAGCTCCCGTCTCCGGCAGTGGGGATTATGAATTTTGAGAGCTGTATACAGGAGCTGGCTTGGAGCGCAGTGGAGCTGCTTGTACAGCAAATAAATGCGGATCACAGTGGGTCTCTGAAGAATGACCTGCTGAGATCTGCCCTTCAGCCCCTGGTCTATAACTCCCATGATGGGAGTAGTTGTAGTACTGCAGCGCTGAGAGATGGCACTTGAACACCCCCCCGGCTGTGGGACTCTTTTAGGACTACTATTCTCATCATGGACAGACTCTCTCCATGAAGGGAGTTATGGTCCAGGGGCAGATCGCAGCAGGTCATTCTGCTGAGACCCACTCCGATCTGCATTTATTAACTGTACAAGCCAGCAGACCCAATGCAGTTACGAGGGCATAAATCCCACACAAACCACTTGTTATTTTCTTTGTTTGGATCCTGTTTCATATTCTGTTGTCATCTGAGTATGTCAGGAAATTTGTCAAAAAAATGCCACATGAACTCTTTCCCTGTTATCAGCTTTGTATAGGACATTGGAACAATGCCTCAGGAGCTGTTTCCTTTTCATAGGCCAGTGGGCTTTTCCTTCACCCACCCTCAAGGACGTATGCCGAGGAAGGCTTTTTCATAGAGGGGGAGTTTGTGGTGGCCCAGTACAGAAGATGCCCTTCTGTACCTCTGTACTCAGTCTGTCCCCTGGCCTTACACTCCTCAGAACTCTCTCTACCATATTAAGTTATGTATGGGTTAATGCAATGTTATGTAATGTATTAATATGTTATTGTGCCTTTAAAACACTGTTGCTAAGGACTAGGTTATCAAGGGGAGGTATGCAAGGTGAACCTGGTGGCTTGTTGGTGACCAATGGGATCTATCTAAACTACTCCCCTAATATAGTAAGTTCAGGGTTCAGCTTGCTCTCTTGAATGGTAGCTGAGGTACAGTGAAGTGAATGGCTGAGGAGTTCGTCTGTGTGATCCAAAGAGAGGCCTGAGGCCTTGTTCTGCAAGTACGCTACTACTACTACTGAAAGTTAAAGGGGTAAAACCGTGTGTGACTGTTTTCTCACAATTCTTCTGTGATTTTCACCCCAATATTTATTTTTAACAGCATACAAAATGATTGTTGTCTCAGATTTTTCCCAGGTCGCAATGCGGCCAAGACCTGACTCACTAGTCAGCTGATGACAGGGAGCCTTTCTGCTTCAATTGGTGGAGGGATCGCTTGGTGGGAGAGAGATCAATATGCAACTAATGCAACCACTGTAGGCACCCTGATTGAAAACCACAGGTCTTTTGAATGGATGCAGCTCATTTATGTTTGAATGGGTGGGGTGGCTGATTTGTGGGAGGGAGGAAAATGGAATTGTGGGATTTGTAGGCAAAAAAGAAAAGTCAAACAGGATTTACCAGCTCACAAAAAGCTAGCCACAGTGTTATGGTAATCTCACAACATAGTCATTTAGCCCCAAGACAAGCGCAGATCCTTCCTAAGCATGTCCATTACTGTCTGCCAGGTACATACTAAAATCACCTTATGGGGAACAACCCCTTTAACCCCTGCAGGTGAAAGTCAAAGCCTGTCGGTAAGCACAAATGCAGGGGAGAAATCTAGTCAAGATAGTCAAGTGTCATATACTAAAGTCAGCGTGGGTTGCATAAGTCAGTCCAAGTCCACTACAAGTGCCAGCAAGGGCCTAAACTGAGCTGTATAGGCTTTAGCACCTTGTCTGCCTCAGTAAAAAGCCATTGTTCCAAAACCTTGCATCAGAGTAATTATTTGCCCTGTGCCTGGCCCAGGAATTATCGACTATACCTCGGGTGGGGAATTAGGTAAACCACGCCCTGGTTTAACACAAAGGGTTAATGTAATTTGCCCTAAGGGTTAATAACATCTGCCCTTCCTTCACCCTCACCACACTACAACATTTGCAATTCTCTTATTATTAGGAATATCTCCTGTTAAAAGCATTAGGTTATACGGATGAATACAGGGGGGCACAGATCACAAACACAGATCAGAGATTTTCGAAAGGTGGACACTATTTGGGCTCATCGGCTTATTTAACTTTAAAGAATTACTGTCATTTACATAAACTTTTGATATGTCAATCCTGAGACCCTTTTCCGATTGTGAGGAATAGTCTGGTAAAATGTGCAGAAGAGCGCTTCACTCATCGGCATGTTGCAAGATCCAACTGAAGTGCTTCATTATAGTCTATGAAGCATGCCAGTCGGATCTAGCGGCCGGCTTTGAAATGATGTGTGCTACCACTTCACTCTGCTATAGCTCACAATCACAGTGGGACCCCAGGCTATGTTAATTTTTGATATGTCTAGACTATGTTATCATAGCTTAGGAATAACGTGTACAATCATGTCCCCTTGTACTTGCAACATCATGACACAGGAACAACAAATAATTATGTACAGTGAAAATAAATTGCACATAATTATGTTACTGTACAGGTATAATCCATATAATGTTACTGCAGTGACAATGCACATAAGGGAAATTAATTTATGTCTGCCCCAGACACAGATCAGGGCATAGTTGCACCTTATTACACCAACACTAATGTTATGCAAACATTTGGAAACATGGTTCATAGGTTTCAAGATGAAATGCCCAAATATGAACTTACAAAGATGTCACCTCTAGACCACCCAGGGTCTGTGCTGAAAACCTTACATAAACTGTTAAAATATTGGCTCAGATTTCTCACATTGAACTTCTCTTTTTCTTGGCCAGTTATTTGACAAATTTTTGGTGCCTGTCATTTGCCACAGATTTACAACGTGTTTGCACCAAAAATGACCTCAAATGCGACAAGCCCAACATGAACCCTTCCAAACCCGACAAGTGGCATGTTTCACACAAATTGTTTATATCACCACATGTATCAATGTGAGTGGTATAACTCTTGTGCATCTGGTGCGTTACATACTAAAACTAACAAAGGTGGAACGAGATTTTTTTTACGGTACATTTAACAGGTGAAAACACACATCATGCTCAATTTATTTATCTTTATGTGTTGTGTCTTCATATTTGTGTGAGCTGTGCTTGCTTCATTCATGGTGGACAAAAATGTGGCCCCTTATATACACTGGGTGGTATTTACCATTAGCTGTGGTTTTCAATTTACTAAGTGGCTATCTTTGCATAATATCAAGCTTTATTTACTTTTGGCTCATGCTTGTTCATAAATGTAGGTGATAATTTAGAGATGTTTGCCTACCTATCATGGATTCTGCTGGTAATTTGTGCCAATCAAAGTTGGTTGGATTCTCCAGGACCCGGCAGTGCCTATTGTGCTTCATCCTGTTGTGGGTCTGTTAGGCCCCATAAAAGAGCCTACCGGACCCAGTATAGAGCGGAGCACAGCAGCTATGTGAACCTAGCCTAAATAGGAAGTATACTCAAAATATTCCTTAAGGGTAGGGTCACACACAATGTATCCGTAGCGTATTTCACGCTGTACATCGGGAAATATGCTGCATATTCTTCTATGCGCAGACACACAGGGCTACCTGGTGCCGCCAGCATAACTGTGATGCACTGCACTGCCTCCAAATCTGACTGAACACACAGGTCTGCCGCGGGGTAGTCCTGTAGTCCAAGTCACAGAAGAATATGCAGCATATTTCCTGCTGCGCATTGGATTTTGCACAGCTTGAAATACGCCGTGTATACCCTTTGTGTGACCCTACCCTAAAACTAAGTTTCCACTTGTTTTTTTTTTCTTGCCAAAAAAAAGGCAAGAAAAAATGGCAACGTATTTTCCTGCGTTTTGGTGTTTTTTTCTTGCGTTTTTGCCTTTGTGCGGAAACTGCATTTTTGGCCCCTTTGCAAGTTTCCCTGCAGGTGTTTTTTTTTTATTTTGTTGGGTACCAAAAAAAAAAAAAAAATGAAAGAAATAAAGAAAGAAAAAGGATGCAGTAGGGATGGAAAAATTTGTCGTTAACAAAATTTTTATTTTTTAGAACTACATTTTTATAAATTTTTAAACAGGGACCAATTTATGTGAGCGGTTCCGATTTTGAAAATTTTGTGAAAAATTGGAAAATTGATGCTGAACTTTGAAGCCCTCTGATGTCTTCCAAAAGTAAAAACATGTCAACTTTATGATGCAATAATAAATCCTCTCGGAATCACAATGAAAAGTAAAAGCATCTGTGGTGTCCCGGTACCGGATTGCATCCGTTACCTTGTGGTGAGGTCACCAAAGTCAGAGTCCCTAGGTACCGGTGGGGTCCTCATCTATAGTTAGCCCCCTTTAGTAGTTAAAATTATTCAAATTCTAAGTGTAAATATGTATATAATGTATACTTACCTTGTTGTAGTGTCGCAGGACCTGCGGGTCACGTGATGCGTTACAGAACTCTATGGTTTTCTAGTTAAGGACCTTTGGAGGTAGTCAGGTGATCACCCACCATGCATTGTAATGGTGAGTAACAGCTGACATTGGACCAATCCAAAACGGCCCTGCCCCTGCCCATATAAGGGAGCGGCGGCCATTAATCTCTCTCTTGTTCCTGCGCTGCTGATGAGGACGGATCTGTGCAGCTATCATCAGCACTTGCTAGGCCTAAGCCTTGCGGCAACAGCCATCTCTCAAAAACTGTGAGTTACTTCAATCCCTGTTAATTCCGCAAGACCACTGGACCTAAATACTCCCCTAAATCCAGCGGATCTCTGCAAAAAAACCTAATTCTAATAATTTCTGGATAACTCAATGGTCCTCAGTATCTGTCAATCACTGCCGTGCTGAATAGAGACTTTGTTAATAAGACTGTTTCTGTTATTGGATGTACCGCAAATACCTCAGTAAAGTTTCACACAAGTTCAAGTTCATCTTTGCTGTGGACATTCAGTCATTTATGCACGCACCTATCGTTTCTGGGAAGGGTGGCTATAGGCCGAAGATTTACCTCAGCGTATTAACCCTCACCCTGGTGTCACGAGTGACAAGGGTTAAATTAACCACTCATATACCAACACAGCAACACCCCATCTACACAACACCCCAACGCAGTTACCACACATCCTAGAGTTATTAATGCTTAGTGACAGTGGTCAGATTTGCAAAAATGGGCTGCATCCTCAAGGTGAAAATGAGCTGCGTCCTTAAGGCGTTAAAGTAGTAGAGGGCGGCTGCATTCCTAATGTGGTGGTGGTGGCCCTGGGTGACTGTCACTCAAGAGTACATACCTTTCTGATAACAAACTGTAACAAACCCTTCATAGAATTAAGGGCACAGCCTATTTTCGCCTTGAAGACACAGAAAGGTAACTTTTTTTGCATTTTGTTTTTCCCCTCTTTGCTTTCAAAGAGCTATAAGGCTATGTTTCCACTTGGTTTTTTTTCTGGCAGTTTTTGGAAAACTGCCACTGCAGTTCTTGAGCCAAAGCCAGAAGTGTATTCAAAAGGAATAGAACATATAAAGGAAGGATTTATACTTCTCCTCCATTATGGATCCACTTTTGACTTTGGCTCAAAAACTGCAGTGGCAGTTTTCCAAAAACTGCCAGAAAAAAAAACCTAGTGGAGACCTAGCCTAACTCATTTTGCCATCCACAGACCCATATGAGACTTGTTTTTGCATGACCAATTGTGCTTTGTAATGACATTACTCATTTTACTATAAAATATATGGCGCAACCCAAAAATATATAATTTGTGAGGGAAATTGAAAAAAAAAAATAAACGCAATTTTGCAACTTTTGGGAAGGGGTTTGTTTATTTGGAGTGCACTTTATGGTAAAAATGATATGCCATCTTGATTCTGTGGGTCAATATGATACCCATGCTTACATGCTTTTCTATTATTGTACTGCTTTTAAAAAAAGTCAATCATTTTTTTTTAAATTGTATTCTGACCCCCATAACTTTTTAAATTTTCCCGCCATTTTTACGCCATGATCTGTAGTGTTCATCAGTACCACTTATGCACATAATGTGATCACTTTTATATTCAATTTATTCTGGGTTGTGATGTGGACTTTGGCATTATTTTACATTTACGCTGTTCACCGTATGGGATCATATACATTATATTTTAATAGTTCGGATATTTTCACGTGCAGTGATACCAAATATTCAGGGTTTTTTATTTCTTTTTATTTAAAAATAGAAAAAGGGAATGATTTAAATCTTTATTAGGGGAGGGGCTTATGTGTGTTTATTTTTATTAGTTTACTTTCACTTTTTTAGGGCCCTATAGGGAACTTTTACATGCAATCTTCAGACTGCTTACACTGATTAATGCTTCGCTGTTGCATAGCATTACTCAGTGTTATTGGTGATCTGCTAGTAGAGCCTGGTTCAGCAGGCACTATCAGCAGATTGGAGCCGGGACCCACACAGAGCAGGTGAGAGGACCTCCGTAGAGGGGAGCAAACTGATTGGACCCCCGCATACATGTTGCGGGGTAGCCAATCGATTTAGGGGGACAGTGATTGCGGCACTTAAGGTATTAATGACGGAGAACAGCAAGAACACCGTTCACTGTCATTGACTGTAAGTGCACGGTTGCTGACAGTTCCTGCACTCGCTTGATAGTTGGTCTGCTGCTCAGGATATAAGTGTACTTTCTGGTGCATTAAGTACCAGGGTACCAAGACGTATATTTACATCCAATGGGGGAGATTTATTAAAACCTGTGCAGAGGATAAGTTGACCAGTTGCCCATAGCAAAAGATTGCTTCTTTATTTTTTAAAAAGGCCTCTGAAAATTGAAAAAAGCTATCTGGTTGGTTGCTATGGGCAACTACTCCACTTTTCCTCTGCACAGGTCTTCATATATCCCCCCAATGTTCTTATCATTCTGATAATACACTGTAAAAAAAAAAAAAAAACTCCTTATGTCCTTATCATCATGATAACACACTGTAAAAAACATCCTCATGTAATCTTCTTAATACTGCGGTGACACACTGTAACAAACCTCCTCCTTATATAATTATCTTACTACTGGGGTGACACACTGTAACAAACCTCCTCATGTAATTACCCTACTACTGTGGTGACACACTGTAACAAACCTCCTCGTCATGTAATCTCCTTACTACTGGGGTGATACACTGTAACAAACCTCCTCGTCGTGTAATCTCCTTACTACTGTGGTGACACACTGTAACAAACCTCCTCATGTAATTACCCTACTACTGTGTTGGCACACTGTAACAAACCTCTTCCTCATGTAATCTCCTTACTTCTGGGGTGACACACTGTAACAAACCTGCTCCTCATGCAATCTCCTTATTACTGGGGTGACACACTGCAACAAACCTCCTCCTCATGTATTCTTCTTACTACTGTGGTGACACACTGTAACAAATTTCCTTCCATGTTATTACCTTACTGGAGTGACATGTGACCTCTTCTCCAGCTCAGCCCCGCCTCCTCCACAGCATCACACAGGTCCTTCAGCCACAATCACTCCTCTCCTCCACAGCTAAACTTTGCCCCCAACGTGTGATGGTGACATCATCACAGGTCCTACATCTCAAGCATCTAGCAGTCTGGGCCAGGGGAGGAGATGAAGAGAGGGTAAGAACAGAATTCGGTCCTGTATGAATAATGTAACAGGGACAGCGTTCCTCCTCTGGAAAAAGCAAAAGAATGCCGTTCCTTTGCGTTCCTGCAGGACTAGAGCCCTGATCTCCCCCCCCCCCCCCCTCACATTTATGGTGCTACAAGGTTGACTTTATCTCCGGTAATACAGTAGATTTCACTTTAACAGATTGCAGCACTCACCTGTCGGATTGCTGTAATTCTTTTTTTATTTAAGGTTTCATATAAGCAGGACAACACAAGTGACACCTACTTGTGTTGTCCTGCTTATATAAAGCCTTAAATAAAAACTATTACAGTTGTCCAATGTTAAGTGCCGTAATCTGTTTCTTTTATACACAAGATTTATAGAATACTGTCCTCTATACTGCTGAGTATCACCTACAAAGCACTAGCGGGCTTCCCAGCTGCTCAATGCTTAAACTTCCTAGCAGGGAGGGAGCTGATTTGTCAGGGTGCTGGGCAGGAAATTGCAGGGTCCCAGCAGTTGGACCCCGGAGATCACACACAGGGCTGGACTGGCCTACTGGGATACCGGGAAAATTCCCGCTAAGCCGCGCGCCCACTGGGCCAGCAGTGTCTGGAGGACAGGCTGCCTGAGTCCTGACAAATCACTGTATCAGTCTGTTAGGACCTGTGTGTTCGGCAGCTGCAGCATCACACACAGGTCCTGAGACTCCTGACAGGCTGATACAGTGAGTGGAGGTCCGGAGGACTGGGGGCTACAGAGTCTGTACTGGGAGCTGTACAGACAAGACACTCACCTCGGCCTCTACTCTCTGCCTTCTTACTGCTCCTGGCCCCTCCTCCTGTCGCACACAGTGACTGCAGCTGCTCGGGGGAAGATCTACTATACTGGGTGAGAGGAAAAGGGAAAGGGGTTAGAGTCCTGTTATGTAGTGTGTGTGCGGTGGGGGACATGTGATGTGGGGGGCTGGAGAGGGTGGACCTGTGGTGTCGGGGGCTGGAGAGGGGGACATGGGATGTGGGGGGCTTGAGAGGGGAGACATGTGATGTGGGGGCTTGAGAGGGGAGACGTGATGTGGGGGGCTGGAGAGGGGGGACAGGTGATGTGGGGGGCTGAAGAGGGGGGCCTGTGATGTGGGGGGGGGTCTGGAGAGGGGGGACCTGTGATGTGGGGGGCTGGAGAGGGGTGGCCTCTAAGGAGAGAAAACCTGTTGTTACTACTTTGTAAGAGAGGGGCACTTTGGTTTTCTTTTTTTGCAATTTAAGTTGTTTGTTAATGAAAAATAATAAATATTTTTTTTATATTTAACTACAGTTAAGGGGAATTTTTTATCAGTTTTATGCTGCCTAAACAGTGGGCAGCATAAAACTGGTGCAGGCATCATGATCCCAGGACACTAGGAAAAACACTGAGACACTCGTTCATTCAGAGTAATCTTAGTTTGAAAATCCTGCTGAAACCCCGGGAATTAGTCCCTGGGGCTGGTCCCAGTGGGGCGGGTGACGCATCTCTCCCTATGCCAATGGTCTCCAAACTGTGGACCTCCAGCTGTTGCTTAACTAAAACTCCCAGCAAAACTACAACTCCCAGCATGCCCAGACCATTTTTGGAACAACTAGCAGTCCACAGTTTGGAGCCCTAGTCCCTATACAGTTAAATTCCTCGCTTCTGCACTACTACTGGAATTCTGTTCCTGGTATCTGGCACTTCCGATTTAGGTGACGTGACGTCATATTGCTAGCCATCCAATCAGCGGCTGAGGCTGGACATTGCTTCGGCCCGTAATTGAATGAGCAGCTGTGTAACGTCACCTAACCCAGAAGCGATGGACACCGGGAATGGAGTTTCGTGATTCTGGCGGTAGCGCAAGAGCAAGGAAGAGAGTTTTTTTTTTTTATACTGTTTTCCCCAAGTGGATTTTACATAGCATTAATATCACATTTCTGTCTTTTATGTTAACTTCAGAGCGCAGCCACAACATAGCTTTCTTATGGAGGCCTGGCAAATCAAATGTCAAGCTTCCCTGTCCCTTCCCTGCAGCCGGCGGCTGCCACAATGACACAATGCTATGGGGCTAATATGATCATTTTTCCAGGGCTGGTTTTTAGCCCCAGTTCCGCCCTGGATGTTGGGAGAGATATAGCTAGCTAAGGCTGCATTCACACCACAATTGTTACATACCGGATCTGGCTTGGAGATGTGAAAACCAGGCGCTCCCGTATCTCAGCCGGACCCAGCCCCCATCTCATTTGAATGAGCCGACCGGAGTCAGATAGTGACTTCATTCGGCTCAGTTTTGCCCTGTATCCAGTTTAGTGACCGGACTTAAAACTGCAGTATACCATGGTTTTAAGTCTGGTCACAAAACCAGATATGGGGCAAAAATAAGCCGACCGGAGTCACTATTTGACTCCGGTCGGCTCAATAAAATGAATGAGATGGGGGGGGGGGCTGAAATACAGGAGCGCCTGGTTTTCACATATCCCTATCGGATCCGGTCCCGTTTGTAACAATCGTGGTGTAAATGCAGTCTAATGTGGAATGGAAGTGGAAGTGGGAAGAAGCCTGCCTACCTACCTAATATATTAAGGCTGAACATTTACTTTTCTAAGAAGGGGAGAGGGAAGGGGGGTACCTTGGTAGTGTTGGTATCTATCTGTATATGATCATTGTATGGAGTTAACCTTGGTCTTTGCCTAGTGGATTTTTTTCAGTAGCAGTGTGAGGATATTAGTCATTCTGCGGTGATACTGGTCTTGATGTGGCGGTATTACTTGTCCCTTGTATACTGGTATTGATCATTTCGATCTCAGTTCACAGGATTTGGTCAGTAACAGTATGACGGTAATATGTATGGGGATAATATTCCTCCTTGTATACTTGTATTATTGGTAATATTACTCTCAATATACAGGATTTGGTCAGTAACAGTATCATGGTAATATGTATGGTGATAATTTTCCTCCTTGTATACTGCATTATTGGTAATATTGCTCTCAATATACAGGATTTGGTCAGTAACAGTATCATGGTAATATGTATGGTTACATAGTTACATAATAAGTACGGTTGAAAAAAGACATACGTCCATCAAGTTCAACCACGGAATTGAAGGGTAGGGGTGTGGCGCGATATTGGGGAAGGGATGGGATTTTATATTTCTTCATAAGCATTAATGTTATTTTGTTCCAGGAATGTATCTAACTCTGTTTTAAAGCTGTAAATTTTTCCTGCTGTGACCAGTTCCTGAGGTAGACTGTTCCATAAGTTCACAGTTCTTATGGTAAAGAAGGCGTGTCGCCCTTTGAGACTAAACCTTTTCTTCTCCAGACGGAGGGAGTGCCCCCTTGTCCTTTGGGGGGGGGGGGGGGGGGGTTAACCTGGAACAGTTTTTCTCCATATTTTTTATATGGGCCATTTATATACTTATATACATTTATCATATCCCCCCTTAAACGTCTCTTCTCAAGACTAAACAATTGTAACTCCTTTAATCATTCCTCATTGCTAAGATGTTCCATGCCCCATATTAGTTTAGTCCCGCATCTCTGCACCCTTTCCAGCTCTACAGTGTCCCTTTTATGGACTGGTGCCCAAAACTGAACATCATATTCCAGGTGAGGCCGTACCAATGCTTTATAAAGGGGGAGTATTACGTCCCTGTCCCTCGAGTCCATGCCTCTTTTTATACATGACAATATCCTGCCGGCTTTGGAAGCAGCAGCCTGACATTGTATGCTATTCTGTAGTCTGTGATCTGCAAGTACACCAAGATCCTTCTCTACCAGTGACTCTGCCAGTTTAATCCCCCCTAAGACATACGATGCATGCAGGTTATTAGTACCCAGATGCATAACTTTACATTTATCCACATTGAACCTCTTTTGCCAAGTGGATGCCCAGACACATAGTCTATCCAAGTCATCTTGTAACCTATACACATCCTCTATAGACTGTACCGTGCTACAAAGCTTGGTGTCATCTGCAAAGATAGAAACAGAGCTGTTAATACCATCCTCTATATCACTGATAAATAAATTAAACAACAGTGGGCCCAGTACTGAACCTTGGGGTACACCACTAATAACCGGGGACCAATCAGAGTACGAATCATTGACCACCACTCTCTGGGTACGATCCATGAGCCAGTGTTCAATCCAGTTACAAACTAAAGTTTCCAAACCCAAAGTAGCTCCGCCTTCTCTTGATCGCCCATGACAACCTCCCCGTTATTATTATTAAGGGGCCCTACATGCTCTGTCCTTGTTTTTTTTTTTGCATTTATATATCTAAAAAAAATATTTAGGATCAGTTTTGCTTTCTTTGGCCACCTGTCTCTCATTTAGAATTTTTGCTGTTTTTATTACATTTTTACAGATTTTATTAAGCTCCTAATACTGTTTAAATGTTATATCTGACTTATTGCTCTTTTAACATCATTTGTCAGCCATGTAGGATTTAGTTTTAAGCGTTTATATTTGTTCCCCTTTGGTATATATTTAGCTGTATAGTTATTTAGAGTTGATTTAAAGATGTTGATCAGATCCAACAAGGCATCACTTCTTGTTGGGTCCTCCACAAACTGGCCCATAAAATTATCCTGCAATAAATTAATAAATTGTCGCCCCTTTGAAGTTTTAGCCAACCCCCGAATCCAATCTATATCTGGATAGTTAAAATCTCCCATTATTACCACTGTACCTGCCCGGGCGGCCCTCTCTATTTGTTTATACTATCTCCTCAGTGATATTAGGGGGTCTGTAGATTACACCAAATATAATTTTTTCAGTATTTCCCTCCTTTTGTAATTCTACCCACAGTGATTCCACATCCTCAGAATCATCACACACTATGGCATCGTTCACACTGACTTTCATACCACTTCTTACATACAGACAGACTCCACCACCTTTTCTGTTCATTCTATCCTTGCGAAACAATGTAAACCCCTGCAGATTGACCGCCCAGTCATGCGAGGAGTCCAGCCATGTCTCAGTGACCCAGTGGTGATAATTTTCCTCCTTGTATACCGGCATTATTGGTAATATTGCTCTCAATATACCGGATTTTCACATATAACCTTTTTAAACATTGCTGCCATTTTTCATTATAAGGGAGTGTTGTGCCATTTTACTTTTTGAATTTGTGGTGGACTATGATCGGGTCTTGGATGCTGACACCACTTTAGTGAAACATTTGGCAAAGTACTGGTGTTTTCCTTCTGATATATATATATATATATATATATATATATATATATATATATATATATAGCCACGTAAAGTGATACGCCTGTGTTCGGTGGCCGTCTGCTGGCACAATGACACAATGCTGTGGGGCTGGTATGCAGTATTTCCAGGGCTGCTTTTCATCCCCAGTCCGGCCCTGATCACACACGTATCCCCTATCCTGTGGTTAGGGGATAAGAAGTTAAGTATTGGAGTTCCTCTTAACTTAAAATGTACTACCTGCATGCTATGTCTTTCATGTTGATTTTATGTGATGTACATCTGGTGGGGTTTTGGATGTTTGCCCACCTGCTGTTGTTCTCTTTTGTTATTTACATAAATAAAGAATTCATCAAAAGAAAACAAACGGTGAAGCACCTGGAGGTCAGAAGCTGGAAGCTTCTGCCCTTTCCCTAGTTCGCAAAGTGCTGAGGAGCATTGGGTAAAGGGCAAATCAGATCAATTTCTGGTAAACCTGGGCCATTAAGTTTAACGCCACATGTTAATTAAAGGGGTACTCTGCTGGAAAACATTTTTTTATTTTTTTTTATAAATCAAGTGGTGTCAGAAAGTAAAACAGATTTGTAAATTACTTCTATTTATAAATCTTAATCCTTCAAGTATTAATCAGTGTTACGCCTAGCGCTCCGGGTCCCCGCTCCTCCCCGGAGCGCTCACGGCGTCTCTCTCCCCGCAGCGCCCCGGTCAGTCCCGCTGACCGGGAGCGCTGCACTGTCATGGCCGTCGGGGATGCGATTCGCACAGCGGGACGCGCCCGCTCGCGAATCGCATCCCAGGTCACTTACCCGTCCCGGTCCCCTGCTGTCATGTGCTGGCGCGCGCGGCTCCGCTCTCTAGGGCGCGCGCGCGCCAGCTCTCTGAGACTTAAAGGGCCAGTGCACCAATGATTGGTGCCTGGCCCAATTAGCTTAATTGGCTTCCTCCTGCTCCCAGACTATATCTGATCACTGCCCCTGCACTCCCCTGCCGGATCTTGTTGCCTTGTGCCAGTGAAAGCGTTTAGTGTGTCCAAAGCCTGTGTTACCTGAACTTCTGCTATCCATCTTGACTACGAACCTTGCCGCCTGCCCCGACCTTCTGCTACGTCTGACCTTGCCTCTGCCTAGTCCTTCTGTCCCACGCCTTCTCAGCAGTCAGCGAGGTTGAGCCGTTGCTAGTGGATACGACCTGGTTGCTACTGCCGCAGCAAGACCATCCCGCTTTGCGGCGGGCTCTGGTGAACACCAGTAGCCTCTTAGAACCGGTCCACTAGCACGGTCCACGCCAATCCCTCGCTGACACAGAGGATCCACTACCTGTAAGCCGAATCGTGACAGTAGATCCGGCCATGGATCCCGCTGAGGTGCTGCTGCCAAGTCTCGCTGACCTTCCCACGGTGGTCGCTCAGCAATCGCAGCAGATTGCCCAACAAGGACAGCAGCTGTCGCAGTTGACCGCCATGTTACAGCAACTTCTGCCTCTGCTACAGCAGCAACCATCTCCTCCGCCAGCTCCTGCACCTCCTCCGCAGCGAGTGGCCGCTCCTAGCCTCCGCTTGTCCCTGCCGGACAAATTTGATGGGGACTCTAGACTCTGCCGTGGATTTTTGTCTCAATGTTCCCTGCATATGGAGATGTTGTCGGACTTGTTTCCTACAGAACGGTCTAAGGTGGCGTTCGTAGTGAGCCTTCTTTCAGGAAAGGCCTTGTCTTGGGCCACACCGCTCTGGGACCGCAATGATCCTGCCACAGCCACAGTCCAGTCCTTCTTCGCTGAAGTCCGGAGTGTCTTCGAGGAACCAGCCCGAGCTTCTTCTGCCGAGACTGCCCTGCTGAACCTGGTCCAGGGTAATTCTTCAGTGGGCGAGTACGCCATCCAATTTCGTACTCTTGCTTCCGAATTATCATGGAATAACGAGGCTCTCTGCGCGACCTTTAAAAAAGGCCTATCCAGTCGCATCAAGGATGTGCTGGCCGCACGAGAGATTCCTGCCAACCTGCAAGAACTTATCCATTTGGCCACCCGCATTGACATGCGTTTTTCTGAGAGACATCAGGAGCTCCGCCAGGAAAAAGACTTAGATCTCTGGGCACCTCTCCCACAGCATCCTTTGCAGTCTACGCCTGGGCCTCCCGCCGAGGAGGCCATGCAAGTGGATCGGTCTCGCCTGACCCAGGAAGAGAGGAATCGCCGTAGGGAAGAAAATCTTTGTCTGTCCTGTGCCAGTACTGAGCATTTCTTGGTGGATTGCCCTATCCGTCCTCCACGTCTGGGAAACGCACGCACGCACCCAGCTCACGTGGGTGTGGCGTCTCTTGGTTCTAAGTCTGCCTCTCCACGTCTCACGGTGCCCGTGCGGATTTCTCCTTCAGCCAACTCCTCCCTCTCAGCCGTGGCCTGCTTGGACTCTGGTGCCTCCGGGAATTTTATTTTGGAGTCTTTTGTGAATAAATTCCGCATCCCGGTGACCCGTCTCGTCAAGCCGCTCTACATTTCCGCGGTCAACGGAGTCAGATTGGATTGCACCGTGCGTTACCGCACAGAACCCCTCCTGATGTGTATTGGACCCCACCACGAAAGGATTGAGTTATTCGTCCTTCCCAACTGTACCTCTGAGGTCCTCCTCGGTCTGCCATGGCTCCGGCTTCATTCTCCCACCCTTGATTGGACCACCGGGGAGATCAAGAACTGGGACTCTGCCTGCCATAGGAAGTGCCTCTCCCCCCCTCCCAGTCCCGTCAGGCAAGCCTCAGTGCCTCCTCATGGCCCCCGTCCTGGTGACTCACTGCCCCGTGCCAGGCTTCGCCCTCTGCCCTCCCTCCCCATTCCCACTCCTGCTGTACTGCCTGCCGTTGAGGAAACCCTCCATTCTTTCCCGGTGTCCTCATCCCAGGGGAGGCAGTTACCGGACAAAGAAAAAGGGAGACCTAAGGGGGGGGGGGTACTGTTACGCCTAGCGCTCCGGGTCCCCGCTCCTCCCCGGAGCGCTCACGGCGTCTCTCTCCCCGCAGCGCCCCGGTCAGTCCCGCTGACCGGGAGCGCTGCACTGTCATGGCCGTCGGGGATGCGATTCGCACAGCGGGACGCGCCCGCTTGCGAATCGCATCCCAGGTCACTTACCCGTCCCGGTCCCCTGCTGTCATGTGCTGGCGCGCGCGGCTCCGATCTCTAGGGCGCGCGCGCGCCAGCTCTCTGACACTTAAAGGGCCAGTGCACCAATCATTGGTGCACTGGCCCTTTAAGTCTCAGAGAGCTGGCGCGCGCGCGCCCTAGAGATCGGAGCCGCGCGCGCCAGCACATGACAGCAGGGGACCGGGACGGGTAAGTGACCTGGGATGCGATTCGCAAGCGGGCGCGTCCCGCTGTGCGAATCGCATCCCAGGTCACTTACCCGTCCCGGTCCCCTGCTGTCATGTGCTGGCGCGCTCGGCTCCGATCTCTAGGGCGCGCGCGCGCCAGCTCTCTGAGACTTAAAGGGCCAGTGCACCAATGATTGGTGCCTGGCCCAATTTGCTTAATTGGCTTCCTCCTGCTCCCAGACTATATCTGATCACTGCACCTGCACTCCCCTGCCGGATCTTGTTGCCTTGTGCCAGTGAAAGCGTTTAGTGTGTCCAAAGCCTGTGTTACCTGAACTTCTGCTATCCATCTTGACTATGAACCTTGCCGCCTGCCCCGACCTTCTGCTACGTCTGACCTTGCCTCTGCCTAGTCCTTCTGTCCCACGCCTTCTCAGCAGTCAGCGAGGTTGAGCCGTTGCTAGTGGATACGACCTGGTTGCTACTGCCGCAGCAAGACCATCCCGCTTTGCGGCGGGCTCTGGTGAACACCAGTAGCCTCTTAGAACCGGTCCACTAGCACGGTCCACGCCAATCCCTCGCTGACACAGAGGATCCACTACCTGTAAGCCGAATCGTGACAATCAGCTACTGTATTCTACACAGGAAGTTCTTTTCTTTTTGTATTTCCATTTTGTCTGACCACAGTGCTCTCTGTTAAAACCTCTGTCCATTTTAGGAACTGTCCAGAGTAGGCGCAAATCCCCATAGCCAACCTCTCTTGCTCTGGACAGTTCCTGACACGGACAGATGTGTCAGCAGAGAGCACTTGTGGTGAAACAGAAAGGAAAAAAAGAAAATAACTTCCTGTGTATTATACAGCAGCTTATAAGTACTTTTTAATAGAAGTAATTTACAAATCCGTTTAACTTTCTGGCACCAGTTTACCCCTTTGGAGACCATTCTAAAAAAAAAATATTCTGAAAAAAAAAAACTGCAGAAGAAAGTTTTTGCTGTCATTTATCTTGTCTTTCACATTACAATATGTTACAGGGCTCAGATGAAGGAGCTCATTGTTGCAGAGTAAGAAAATGGACACCGCTGAAGGATATCGGAACACTAGCTTGGATGATTACATTAAGTGATGCCCTACATAACTTTATTGATGGACTTGCTATTGGAGCTTCATTTACCCTGTCCCCATTGCAGGGGCTGAGCACATCTATTGCGATTTTTTGTGAAGAGTTTCCCCATGAATTTGGTAAGGAGTGTAAGATTACAGACAATAATAAATAATATGTTAATAGTAGTTGAGAGAAGCACCTAATCTGTAGAAGCTGATGGCACCAGTGATCCAGATCAGACATAAGGGAAAACCTCAGAAAAGTAATAAGGTACTAAAAAATGTAAATATAATAGACAAAAATGTGACCATATAAGTAAAATGTTGGACCTCAATTTCTGACCATATCTGGACCATACCTTATTTTTACATAATCTTTATGCTGAATGGATGAATGCTCTATACTGTAAGTTGACAGCATATTGATCCCAGGAACAGTATGCAGTTGACTTACAGTAGAAAGCATTCATCCCAATAAGGTCGGCTAGGGTTTAACCACATCCCTGGGGTTAGTACAATACCAAATCACTTGGCTTTGTGCAGTGCTCCTCAGCAAGGCTTGTACTCTCCATTCTTATGCCCTCCCTGCATAATATGGATAGTCAAAAGAATAATTCCTCAGCAAAGAAATAGTCTGGTCAAACAGTCTTATATAGAACATATTTTAAGGGTCATAACAAGTTCCAACACCATTGCATAAATATGGCACAGAGTTTGATCGAAACCATTGGCTGTTAATGGCTATCCAATAGAAATGTATATAAAGACAAGTCATTTTAATAATGCTATTTAAATAAAAAAGGAGGGGAGGTAGAAAACAAAGAGTTCATATGTTCATATTCACTTAAGACAGTAAAAAAATGTTATTAATAGATTATATTAACAAAAAACCCGCAGAGAAGGAAGCATAAAAAGAAAAGAAAATACTTATACATGGTTTAGGCCCCTTTTCACACTTACAGGAAATGTGTCACCTAGATTTTCTGTTTCTTTTTTCCGATTTTTTTTATTTATTAAATTTTTTGAACATTAATATGTGGCATCCTATTGCCTGAGCTTTCTGCACGGCATGTAAAGATATGCTTTAACACATCCCCATGGACATAGAAAGCAATAGCTGACCAATTGACTTGTATAGGAGACTTTTTTAGACATGCTTTGTGACCTGTGTAGAGGTATTTTTTGCAGAGAGGCAGGAAGCTGAGCCCTTACAATTCCCTATTATGAATGGCCTGAATCCATCTGTTCTATACACTGGTGTCCCCTTTCCCTGTAATCCTGTCTGTGATGATAAGGAGGATACTGCTGGAAAGCGATCTCTACAGAACAGGAAGTGTCAGCTGATTAAAGACTTAGCGACCAGAATAAAAGCTGCATGGTTTCAGGATTTTTTTTTTTATAACATAAATAATTAGGAAAAAAACAAAACATAATCAAGAATTCTCAAAAAATATTTTAAAGGGGTTATCCAGGAATAGAAAAACAGAGCTAATTTCTTTCAAAAACTGCTTCACGTCTGTCTCCAGGTTAGGCATGGTTCCGCAGCTCAGTTCCATTGACGTGAATAGAGCCAAGCAGTAATATCACTCACAACCTGCAAACAGACAGGGAGCTGTTTTTGAAAGAAATTAGCTCTGTTTTTCTATTCCTGGACAACCCCTTTAACAATAAAAAATATTTTGATGACACGTTAGGGGTGACAACATACTGGCAGAAAGGTATGTGACAAATTTCGCTGCATAACTGATCTGTGCCCTTGCAGGTCAATAGACTGAACATAGTCTACTAGTGACTTTGTTTAGTTTATAACGTATTTCACAAGACTGTAAACATAGAAGGCTCCACAATTTGATCAGGACAGATTTTTATCTACTAGAAACAATGAGAGTTCCTATTGAATGACAGCAAGCAGAGATGTAAAACCTTTAACACATTACAGAAGTACCATATTTTTCGCCCTATAGGACGCACCGGCGTATAAGACGCACTCAATTTATAGGTCCAAAATCTAAAAAAATAAAGATTTTGAACCCAATAGTGCTCTTCAACCTGCGGACCTTCAGATGTTGCAAAACTACAATTCCCAGCATGCAAAACTACAACTCCCAGCCAATGAACAATGTTTGATCTACGACTATTGCATATGACATATTTCCTGTATTTCCTTTTTTCAGGTGATTTTGCGATCTTGATAAGTTCCGGAATGAGCATTCCCCAGGCATTATTCTTCAACTTTCTTTCAGCTTGCTCATGTTACGTTGGAATGGTGTTTGGTGTTCTAGTGGGCAATAACTTTGAACCTAACATCATCTTTGGAATAGCTGGTGGAATGTTTCTGTACATAGGCCTGGCAGATATGGTAAGACACAAAGTCATTCAGTACATTATCACTTTGCTATTGAAGGGTTTTCTGGCCATGTCAGGGAATAGGTGGGGTTGAAGGCTTGGGGCAAAAACTCCTCTGTCTCTATTTATTTGTGAAGAAATTGGTTAAAGGGGTTTTCCAGCACCTGAAAAATGTTTAGGGGGCTCCAAAAAAAAAAAAAAAACACATAATCACCTGCCCCTATCTCTCACTACTAACTTTTTGCCCCCACTCCCACTGCTGTCCACAGCTCTCCCCTTACTCTGACATGTCCACCCTGCATGAAAGGCCCTATAAACCAATGACTGGCCGAATTAGGCGCCTGCTACAACAGTTATTGGCTGAGGCACCATTCCCTGCAAGGTTATTATGTCCGAGCAAGTGGGGAGTGGCAGGGACCAGTAGCAGTGGGATCAACAGGGGTGGGCTAGTATGTATATATTTATTTTTTAAAGCACCCTGACTCACTTTAAAACTTTTTGGTGCTGAAACACCTTTTTAAATGGATGTAGTACCTCTATTCCTGGGGCTCTTTGCACATACGATTTGTCTTAGCATCAGGAAATATTTGAGGTTTAACCCCTTAAGGACCAAGGGCGTACAGGTACGCCTTTGCTCCCTGGTACTTAAGGACCAAGGGCGTACTTGTACACCAGTGGGAATTTCTGAATATCTATCAGCAGGCACCCCGCGCAAATGCCCAGGGGGGTCATCAGACTTGCGATTTGCGGCTTTTCCGGGTCATACGGGTCTATAGTGACCCGGTGACCCGGAAAATAAAGGGGATCGCAGATGTCCTAGACACCCACGATCCCCTTGAAGCAATAGGAGTGAGGTGGCAGAGGTACCCCCCCCTCCTATCTCTGCTATTGGTGGTCTAGACGCGACGTAGAATTTACCAAAAATTTAGAAAGAAAGACAGACATGCGGCACACATCCACATACAGATAAATGCACATGAAATGTTGTAGATGTGTATATGAATTTTACAAGAATTTTTGTCGGCGATTGTTGTAACAGTTATATGCCTACTTCTTATGTTTCAGTTTCCAGAAATGAATGAAATGCTCAAAGACAAGATAAAAGGGAGAAAATCCGATTTGGTGTATTTTAGCATTCAGAATGCTGGCCTGCTCTCCGGTTTTGCCATCATTTTATTAATAACCCTGTATGCTGGAGAAATCAAACTGGGATAATATGGGTTGCTGGAATGGCTAGAAACTCCCAGGAAGATATAATACATAGATACTTTAATACAATTTGATCTTCTCTTTCTTCTCAAGAAGCGGTGATGGATAATCAATGTTTATGCACACTTGGATGAAAAATACAAAGTTAAAATCTAAGAACTTTACAATTGGATTCAAGGCGTGAACAGCAAACTGCTGCTACTTTGAGAGAAGCAAATATTTATATGTATATTTATTGAATGCACCAGGCATTTACCTGTACAGTGTTATAGTGAGCCAACGGTGTTACAATATATGACACATATACAGTACTGGCAGCTCTTGCACCTTCATTCCATGTGATTTTGGAAAGTAAAGGAATCAATTAATAAGCTCAAGTCCAAATCACATTCAAAATTTTTTTTAATTGTTTTTCAGTCTAGGGTTCTTTGATCAATGCTCATGTTTTCTTTTGTTACCAACCTTTTGTATTTCCTGTTGCATTTTAAAACGAACAAACTTGTAAAGGACTATTGGATATCCCTATGTCAATGTGTAAAAGTAAAAAAAAAATATTTTTTATATATGTATAAATACAAGAAAAACCAAATAAATAGTCTAAAATGTATCTACCTTTATTGTTTCATTTCACTTTTTATTGGATGAGAATCACAGTGTCCACTCTCAGATATGTCTTTATAAAATATTCCACACAAAGTCAAGTCACACACAATGAAACAAGTAAATACCCTGTTTCCCCGAAAATAAACCCTACCCCAAAAGTAAGCCCTAGCAGGATTATCAGGGTAGGCTGCAATATAAGCCCTACCCCGAACATAAGACCTAGGCCAGGGGTAATCAACTTGCAGACCGTGGTCCAGATCCGGACCTTATCCGCCAGTAATGCCCACAGACTTAACAACCCCCTCCCCCCTAGGCTGGTCCCGCGGCAAGTTACCGTAACTGAGCCGGGGCAGGGACGCTGTCACTTTAAAACGTCCGCGCCCCGGCTGCTAAGCAACAGAAGGAGATCCCACCGCCACCGAGAGCTGCAGCTTCCATACAGTACAAGTTGCGAACGCTACCATATGAAGGTAGGGAAGTGCTGGTCTCCGCTGGGGATGAAATGTGTACTGTAATTTATTATGGGTGGGGGGCACTGTAGGAGTGTGGAGGAGGATGACGGGGGAAGGGGAGGATGGGGGGCTGTTTGTGTGGAGGATGGGGGCTGCAGGAGTGTGGAGGATGGGGGGCTGCAGGAGTGTGGAGGATGGGGGGTGCAGAAGTGTGGAGGATCGGGGGGCTGCAGGAGAATGGGGGGGCTGCAGCAGGGTGGAAGATGGGGGGCTGCAGCATCCTCCACACTGCTACAGCCCCCCCCATCCTCCACCTTGTACAGCCCCCCCATGTTGTTCACGGTACATACCGTAAATATATAAGCCCTACCCTGAAAATAAGCCCTAGTGTGTTTTTTGTGACTAAAATTAATATAAGACCCGGTCTTATTTTCGGAGAAACACGGGTAAGATTATATTAACCCTTAAAGGGGTAGTCCAGTGGTGAAAAACTTATCCCCTATGCTAAGGATAGGGGATAAGTTTGAGATTGCGGGGGGTCCGACCGCTGGGGCCCCCTGCAATCTCTCTGTACGGGGCCCTGGCTCTCAGCCCAGATAGCGGGTGTCGACCCCCGCACGAAGCGGCGGCCAACACGCCCCCTCAATACATCTCAATGGCAGAGCCGGAGATTGCCGCGGGCTCTCCGGGCTCCGTATAGGAGATCGCAGGGGGCCCCAGCGGTCGGACGCCCGCGATCTGCAACTGGACAACTCCTTTAAGGATGCAGGTTTTTTCCGTTTTTGCATTTTCATTTTTTCCTCATCACCTTCTAAAAATCATAACACTTTCTATTTTGCACATAAAATTCCATATGATGGCTTATTTTTTGCACCACCAATTCTACTTTTGCAGTGACATTAGTCATTTTACCAAAAAATCCACAGCGAAATGGAAAAAAAAAATTCATTGTGCGACAAAATTGAAGAAAAAATGTCATTTTGTAAATTTTGGGGGCTTCTGCTTCTACGCAGTGCATTTTTTGGTAAAAATAACATCTTATCTTTATTCTGTAGGCCCATACGGTTAAAATGATACCATACTTATATAGGTTGGATATTGTCGTACTTCGGAAAAGAACATGCAGGAAAATTTATATGTTAAAAATTCTCATCTTCTAACCCCTATAACTTTTTTATTTTTCTGCATACGGGCCAGTATGAGGACTCATTTTTTGCGCATGTTCTGAAGTTTTTATCGGTACCATTTTTTTATTGATCGGACTTTTTGATTGCTTTTTATTCATTTTTTTATGATGGAAAAAGTGAACAAAAGTATGCTATTTTGGGCTTTGGAATTTTTTGGCGCGTACGCCATTGACCGTGCGGTATAATTAATGATATATTTTTATAGTTCGGACATTTCTGCACGCGGCGATACCACATATGTTTATTTTTATTTACACAGTTTTTTTTATGGGAAAAGGGGGGTGATTCAAACTTTTATTAGGGAAGGGGTTAAATGACCTTTGTTAACTTTTTTTTTCCACTTTTTTTTGCAGTATGATAGCTTCCATAGGGGGGCTAGAACACTGCACACACTGATCTTTTACCCTGATCCCTGCAAAGCCATAGCTTTGCATGGACCAGTGAGATAGGGGCTCGATTGCTCAAGCCTGTAGCTCAGGCTTGGAGCAATCAAACGCTGATCGGACGCGATGGAGCAAGGTAAGGGGGTCTCAGCTCGCTTCCTAGCTGATCGGGACAATGTGATTTTATTACGATGTCCCGATCAGCCCGACTGAGCTGCCGGGAAGCGTTTACTTTCATTTTTCAAAGTTGATCGCCGCATCTAAAGGGTTAATAGCACGCGGCACAACGATCGGTGCCGCACACTATTAGCCCAGGGTCCTGGCTATCGTTAGCAGGCAGGACCTACCCGGTGTGATGCTTTTAAACACCGGGACCGGGCGAGGGGCGTACAGGTACGCCCTTCGTCCTGAAGGAGTTAAGGATGCATTTACCTTCTAAAAACCAAAACACTTTCAATTTTCTACCTACAGACCCAAATGAGGGCTTTTTTGAGCCACTGATTTTACTTTGTAATGACATCAATAATTTGTCCACAAAATCTATGGCAAAACCAAAAAAATAATATTTCTGGGGAAGAATTGGAAAAAAAAACACCATTTTGTAATTTTTGGGGGGCTTCTGATTCTACAAAGTGTACTTTTCATACAAATTACATATTATCTTTATTCTGTAGGTCCATACGATTACCATTATAGCCAACTTATATAGGTTTGATTTTGTTTTACTTCTTTTAAAAAAGTATAACTTTTTGTATGAAAATTAGCATGTTTAAAAATGTCCTCTTCCGACCCCTCTAACTTTTTCATTTTTCTGTATACAGGGCTATATGAGGGCTAATTTTTTGCATGTGATCTGTAGTTTTTATCGGTACCATTTTTGTTCTGATGGAACTTTTTTATACATTTTTTTAGGATATACAATGACACCAAAAATACACAATTCTGGACTTTGGTATTTTTTACGTATATGCCATTGACCGCATGGTTTAATTAACAGTATATTTTTATAGTTTGGACATTTACACATGCGGCAATACCATATATGTTTATTTGTTTACATATTTTCTTTTTTTTTTATGGGAAAAGGGGGGTGATTTAAACTTTTAATAACCTATTGGGGACCATGGGTGAACCTATACGCTCCATGGCCCTTGGCTTTTCTGGTCACTGCTGCGCACAGGGCGGTGATCGGAATGGGATGACTGCTGATAACTACATTATTAGCAGCCATCCCGGAACATCGCCTAGGGGAGTCCTGAGACCCCCCTTGTCGTCGATCTCCGTGATTCGCAGATCATTTCTGACCAGCGAATCAAGGCTTTTCCAGGCTAATCGGGTCTCTGGTGACCCGATCGGCCGGAAAATAAAGGTGATCGGGGCTGTCAGAGACAGCCCCGATCACCATGAAGGATAGGAGTGAGGTGGCAGGGGTGTCAATAATTCTGGGAGTTGTACTTCTGCAACATCTGGCCCTTCAGATGTTGCCGAACTACATCTCCCAGCATGCCTGGACAGTCTGGGAATGCTGGGAGTTGTAGTACTGCAACAGATGGAGGCACACTGGTGGGGAAACACTGAATTAGTCTGTTACCTAACTCAGTTTCCTCACCATTGTGCCTCCAGATGTGGCAAAACTACAACTTCCAACATGCACTGTCTGTCAGTGCATGCTGGAAGTTGTAGTTTTGCAACCCCCCCAAAAAAGTACAACGTATATTCACACGGGTGGGGATATTTCCCGCTTTAGGTTTGAGCTGTGGCAAATTTTCTGCTGCAGCTCAAACTCCCAGCGGGAAACTTGCTGTGAACCTGACCGTGTGCATGTACCCTAAAAACACTACAATACACAAAATAAAAAGTTAGACACTACACACCCTTACACTGATCCCCCCCAATAAGAATAAAAACATCTTGTACAGCACTGTTTCCAAAACAGAGACTCCAGCTGTTGCAAAAAAAAAAAAAAACTCTTAGTATTGTCGGACAGCCATTGACTGTCCAGGCATGCTGGGAGTTTTGAAACAGCTGGAGGCACCATGTTTGGGAAACACTGCCGTAGGCTATTTGTGGTGGAGGAGGCAAACGCCATGCTTGCATCCAGGTCCACCCCTATGAAAATCCCTAACTTAGGCCTCAAATGCGCATAGCGCTTTCTCACACCGGAGCCCTGATGTATTTCAAGGCAACAGTTTAGTGCCACATATGGGGTATTCCCGTACTCGGGAGAAATTGCGGTACATATTTTGGGGGACTTTTTCTCATTTTACCCCTTATGAAAAGGTAAAGTTGGGCTCTACACCAGCATGTTAGTGTAAAATGTTTTATTTTTTACACTAACATGCTCGTGTTGCCCCATACTTTTAATTTTGAAAAGAGGTGAAAGGAAAAACAAGACCCCCAAAATTTGAAAGGCAATTTCTCCTGAGTACGGAAATATCCCGTGGATGTAAAGTGCTCTGCGGGCGCACTACAGGGCTCAGGAGTTAGAGCGCACCCTGTACATTTAAAGTCTGAACTGGGGATTTGCACAGGGGTGGGTGACATAACCCCCCCCAAAACAAAACACCCACATGTGACCCCATTTTGGAAACTATACCCCTCATGGAATGTAACAAGGGGTTTAGTAAGCCTTAACACCCCACAGGTGTTTGACAAATTTTTGTTAAAGTTGAAGTGAAAATGAAAAATTTGATTTTTTTCAATAAAATGCTGATGTTACCCCAAAGTTTTCATTTTCACAAGGGGTAATAGAAAAAAAGCCCCCCAAAATTCATAACACCATTTCTTCTTAGTATGGAAATACCCCATATGTGGACATAAAGTGCTTTGCGGGCACACTACAGGGCTCAGAAGAGAAGGAGCACCATTGGGCTTTTGGAGAGAGAATTTGGCTGGAATTGAAGGCCATGTGCATTTAAAAAACGCCCCCATGCTGCCAGAACAGTGGACCCTGCCCCCACATGGGACCCCATTTTTGGAACTACACCCCTCACGGAATGTAATAAGAGGTGCAGTGAGCTCACTCAATTAGTTCACTGCACCCCTTATTACATTCCATTAGGGGTGTTGTTTGCAAAATGGGGTCACATGTGGGGGAGGTCCACTGTTCTGGCACTATGAAGGCTTTGTAAACACACGTGGCCTTCAATTCCGGACAAATTTTGCCAGGTCCACTGTTCTGGCAGCAGGGGGGTTTGTACAAACATGGCCCGCGACTTAAATTCCAGACAAATTCTCTCTCCAAAAACCCAATGGCGCTCGTTCTCTTCTAAGGATTGTAGTGCAACCGCAGAGCATTTTACATCCACAAATGGGGTTTTTCCATGTTCAGAAGAAATGGTGTTACAAATTTTGGGGGCTTTTTCTCCTATTAATATTTGGGGTAACACCAGCATTTTAGTGAAAAAAATCAAATGTTTCATTTTCATATCCAACTTTAGGGAAAATTCCTGTGGGGTGTAAAGGCTCACTGTACCCCTTGTTACATTCCTTGAGGGGTGTAGTTTCCTAGATTTTTTTTTTTTTACTGTTCTAGCACCATGGGGGCTTCCTAAATGCAATATGCCCCCCCAAAAACCATTTCAGCAAAATTCGGTCTCCAAAATCCCAAAGTCGCTCTTTCCCTTCTGAGCCCTCTAGTGCGTTCGCAGAGCACTTTACATCCACATATGAGGCATTTCCTTACTCGAGAGAAATTAGGTTCCAAATTTAGTTTTTTATCCCCTTTTACCCCTTGTAAAAATAAATAATAAAAAAGAACATGTTATTGTAAAAAATTAAGATTTTGAATTTTCTCCTCCACTTTGTTGCTATTCCTGTAAGAAGAAAAAAAACCTGAAGGGTAAACAAACTTTCTCTATCGGCTCCATTGGGGGACACAGACCATGGGTGTATGCTGCTGTCACTAGGAGGTTTGACACCATGGCAACTAAAAAAGTTGGCTCCTCCCAGCAGGATATACCCGCCTCCAGGCCCTGAGCTAATCGGTTTTAGCTTTGTGTCTGAAGGAGGTGGACATGGTCTTATGTTTTATTATTTTCCAAGTTAGGGATGTGTTAGTTTTTTCTTCCTTTTTCTTTCATGTTTTCAGGTGGGGACTCAGGAACTGCGGCTCACTGTTTCCCCATTGCAATTGAGGGGGCACAGACATTGCGTATATGTGCCGTTAACCCCTTCTCGCCAACGGTCAGCGCCTGGGTTTGTACCTCAGAGGTCCGGGTCCCCCTATTCCCTGCTCGCTTCGCTCGCACATGGTAGCTCGGCGTGATGCAGCTGACAGAAAGCTGACTGAAGACCTCACAGAAGACTTCATTAGGTAAGTTCTTCTGACTGAGGTGAATATATATTCCCTTTCTCCCTTAGGTGCAGACTTGCAACCTCTGGAGACCCTCAGTTTTTTGGCCCACCTTTCAGGGTCTAATGGGGGCTGGCCTGGACAAGGGGCTTTATCTTTATTTCTGGGGCGAGCAGTGGCATTTTTGGATAAAGGGGCTCAGTTATTCACATGCACTTAAGCTTATGTGTGTATGTGTTTTTAATTATGCGGCTGACAGCCGCAGCGTTTATACTGTACGGGCACACAAAGCGCCAACTTACTTTCACTTTCGGCAGCAGACTGCTGCCGGCGAATATGAGCTGCCCGCTCACTTCTCCGCGAGCGCATATGCGGACGACATTACTGTATTTCTTCTTCGGCACTTCGGCGGCCGGGGCGCTTTAGCTCCCCCCACAGGGCAGCCGGAGCTTACTGAAGTCGCAAATTGTCCTCCAATCAGCGCTGTGCGCGCGATTAGGTGGCAGGGGCCAATCAGCAGTGCCCCTGCTCCCGGCACGTCCCTCTCTGGCTATTGCCTGGTTCTTTCTCCCTCTCTATCTACACTAGAGCAGAGTTCTCCTCACAGCAGCTGCCCTGGGGACACAGACTCGGGTGAGAGAGTTCTTTTTTTTCATTATGTCCGTACCCAGAACTGCTCCTCCCTATAAACAGACAACTGGAGCGTTAGTTTACCATTTTGTCTGTAAGAGCTGTAATTCCAAAATGCCTGGTTCTGCTGAACCCACTTTCTCTGCCTGCTCCACTGCTCCCCCAGACCCCCTGGCACCCCCGGATGCTCTTTCAGTCCCCGTGGATTCAGCCACCCCTCCAGCCTGGGTTTCTTCCCTATCCCAGTATATGGCTGACTTGACTCAAGTCTCCCGTTCGGTGGCTGAGGCCTCCCGTCTGCCCTACGCCGGCCCTCTAAAGGGTCCCGCTCCTCTTCTCCACATGCTTCATGCTCTCACAAGCGTACTAGGAGTGCTTCTTCTGACTCTTCCATTGAGTCTTCAAGTAGACGTGGGTGCTCCCCTCGTGGGTCCCGCCCCCCGTGTCATCTGGTCACAAACGTCGCTCCTCCAGAGGACGTTCCCGGAGTTGCCGCTCTGCCTCGGCAGAGCCGCGTACCCGATCAGGGTCGCCCCCCTCCAGGGCTGCCTCCACTCGTTCACAAGGCCTCTGGTCTCCCCGGGAAGCCCTTCTTCCGACAAACATCTTGGCACTGAGGGCGATTCTTCTTTGTCTTCTTCATTGGGAGTGCCTGCTTCAGAACCGCCCTGTCCGTGTCCAGTCGGACAACGCCACGGCCGTAGCTTACATCAATCGGCAAGGCGGCACTCGCAGCTCGGCAGCCATGGTGGAGGTGACAAAGATTCTCCTCTGGGCGGAAAACAAGGTTCCGGCAATTTCAGCGATTCACATTTCGGGTGTGCTCAACTGGGAAGCAGACTTCCTCAGCCGGTCCTCAGCCGCGAGGGCGGTTGAGACTGCGGTTTTGGGAGCCCGCGGTTTCTCTTCCCAAGTCATTCGCACCATGCTCAGGGCTCGTAAGCCCTCCTCGGCGAAAATTTACCACCGTACCTGGCGGTCTTATTTTCGTTGGTGTGAAGCTCAGGTCTTGTCCCCTGTTACTTTTTCCATTCCCCGTCTTCTCTACTTCTTGCAGTCAGGATTGGAACAGGGGTTGTCTCTCAGTTCCCTTAAGGGTCAAGTTTCGGCCCTTTCGATTCTTTTTCAGTGTCCTCTGGCTTCTAATTCTTATGTCTGGACCATCCTTCAAGGAGTGGCGCACGCTGCCCCTCCTTATCGGTCACCTTCTCCCCCTTGGGACTTAAAACTGGTTCTGGGTGTCCTCCAAGGTGCCCTCCTTTCATGGAAAGTGTTGTTTCTTGTTGCTATCACCTCCATTCGGAGAGTGTCTGAATTGACAGCTCTCTCCTGCCATTCTCCGTTTCTGGTGATTCACCAGGACAAGGTTGTATTCCGGCCAGATCCTTCCTTTTTGCCTAAGGTCGTTTCGGCCTTTCATCTCAATGAGGACATTGTCCTTCCGTCCTTTTGTCCCGCTCCTTCTCATCCTAATGAGCGTTTGCTCCATAAACTGGATGTGGTTCGAGCTGTTAAGTCTTACCTTTCTATCACCTCTTTCTTTCGTCAATGCGATTCCTTTTTCGTCCTTTCGGAAGGTCGTCGTAAGGGACAACCTGCTTCTAAGGCCACCATTTCTCGGTGGATCCGGTCTGCCATTTCGGAAGCCTATCACTGTAGGGGGAAGGTCCCTTCCTTCAGGGTTTTGGCCCATTCTACCCGTTCTGTTGGTGCATCCTGGCCTCTCCAGAACAAAACCTCGGCCTCGCAGATTTGCAAAGCGGCTACCTGGTCTTCCTTGCACACTTTCTCGAGGTTCTACCGGGTTCATACCTTCGCATCGGCTGATGCTAGTCTGGGCCGTAAAGTTACAAAGGTCAGATTTGCAAAAAATGGCCTGGTCCTTAACTAATACATTGTGGAGATGGCCTGTATTAACCCTTCAGACACGGCGATCAAAGTTGAAAGCCATGTCTGAAATGAAAATGAAAGTATCAGTCGGGCTGTTCTTGACCGCCGTGATGAAATCGCGGTGCGCCGAACAGCTTACAGGACACCGGGAGGATCCCTACCTGCCTCCTCGGTGTCCGATCGGCGAAAGACTGCTCTGTGCCTGAGATCCAGGCAGGAGCAGACAAGCTCCGATAACACTGATCAATGGCATGTTAATACATGCCAGTGATCAGTGTAAAAGATCAGTGTGTGCTGTGTTATAGTCCCCTATGGGAGCTATAACACTGCAAAAAAAAAAAAAGGAGAAAAAAAAGTGTTAATAAATGTGATTTAACCCCTTCCCTAATAAAAGTTTGAAGCACCCCCCTTTTCCCATATAAAAAAAATGTGTAAATAAAAATAAACATATGTGGAATCGCCGCATGCGTAAATGTCCAAACTATAAAAATATATCATGAATTAAACCACACGGTCAATGGCGTACACGTAAAAAAATTCCAAATTCCAAAATAGCTTATTTTTGGTAACTTTTTATACCATTAAAAAATGAATAAAAAGCGATCAAAAAGTCTGATCAAAACAAAAATGGTACCAATAAAAACTTCAGATCACAGCACAAACAATGAGTCCTCAAACCGCTCTGTACGTGGAAAAATAAAAAGTTATTGGGGTCAGAAGAGGACATTTGTAAACATATAAATTTTTCTGCATATAATTAAGATTTTTTCCCAGAAGTACGACAAAATCAAACCTATATAAGTAGGGTATCATTTTAACCGTATGGACCTAAAGAATAATGACAGTGAGCAGAAGGAGGAAAAGCCGGCACAGCTTAGCCTCAACACAGCAATCCCGCAATGTATATAGGCAGACAGCAAAGGTGAAGCAAGTAATAGACCCAGTTTACGAATCCCGTCTCGGGCGATCAATCCTTAAAGGTATGCAGTTCATCAATAGACTTAAATAGTAGAAGCAGGAGGCACTCACCACTGGGATTTCATAAATAAAGTTCGTAGCTTTATTTCAAACGTGCAGAAGCATGGTGGACCAGTGTGGACGCAGCACACCATGCAGAGGTTACAGCTATTTCACGCCAACTAGGGGCGCTTCTTCAGACCACGCCTTTGCCCATCCGTCCAGGTGGTAATAACCACCTACCTGGATGACGTCAGGGCAATAGGACGTTTACAAGAATTGTGCATACAAAACACCAAAGTGAAGTTAAAACAAGTTCTAAAAGCAAATGCAGGGTGAGCATAGGAGTTCATAATTGCAGATTTAAGAGATTTATCAACAATTAATTACGAAGTGTAATCATTATTGAAATAATACATTAAATAAATGGACTTAGGCGATCGTTCAGACCTAGATTACCCTGCACATTGGTTCTGAGTATCCATTTGGCTTCATATTGAAGCAGTAGTTTATGTCCATCCGTACCTTCTACAGTATGAACTCGTTCCAGACCACAGAAGGTGAGGGTATTAACATCTCCTCTGTATTCTTCTAGAACGTGTTGTATTAGTCTGGGTGAACCCTTTTTGGTTTTTATTGAATGTACATGTTCTCAGAATCGAACATTCAGGGCTCTGATGGTACAGCCGATGTAAAACCTTGAACATGCACATTTAATTGCGAAAACTACATGTTTCGTCCTACAACAGATAAAATCATTTATTTAAACCGTGATGCCTCCTAAAGTTAGAGATTTATTTGTGTAAAAAAATGAGCACCAGGAACAATTGCTGCAACGGAAATTTCCTATGGGGGCTGCATTTTTCAACCGATTTTCACCTGGAACTGTTGTAGTAAATTTGCTTTGCACCAGCACGTCACTTATGTTTCGGCATCTCTTAAATGTTATGAGTGGTTTATTTTTTGTATATTCGGATTAATCGGGGTCACTTTTCAGGATAGCCCAATTATCAAGGATAGCTTTTCTCACTGTTGCAGCCATTGGGCTAAACTGAAAAAAAAAAAGCTAAATTGTTGCTCTTAGTGATCGCTTACATTTTGTGAACATTTGTTTGTTTTATGGTATTTGTTCTCTCGTAGTATATCCTGCCGTTTCTGCTTGCGTGCTCGATTGAGAGCCATGTCTAGCAATGGTTTTGGGTAACCTCATTTTAATAATCGCTCTCGTAAGTCCTCTGCTTGCAACATAAAGTCGCTATCAGTGCTATTGACCCGTCTCAATCTTAAGAATTGCCCATAGGGAACTGCCCTTTTGACATGGTCAGGGTGGTAGCTCTGAAAGTGAAGTAGAGAGTTGCAGGCAGTTGATTTGCGATACCCAGTAATTGTCAAATCCTTATTAGTTAATTTCACTTTAGTGTCTAGGAATTCCAGTTCATCTAGAGCAGTTTTAAAGGTGAACTTCAAATTCATGGTATTTGAGTTATTGAGGAGGGACACAAAGTCACCGAAAGATGACTCCGTGTCCGTCCAAACAATGAACACATCGTCTACAAATCGTCTGTAACATCTGATGTATTTAAGAAATTGATTAGTGTCTGTGAAAACATATTTCTTTTCGAATGCAGCAACATATAGGCTCGCTAGGGTACAAGCGACCGGAGTCCCCATAGCTACTCCTACCACTTGGGTGTACCATGTATTATCGAATGCAAAGGTGTTGTTAGTAAGAATAAAATGCAGGGCATTACAGATAAAGTCGATATATGCTGTACTCTTGTCTGAAAGTGACAGAAATTCTCTGATTACTGTAACGCTTTGAAGCTGTGGTATGCTTGTATATAGGGTTTCGATATCAATCGAAGCCAATATACATTTTTCTGGACATACCACCTCTTCAAGGGTAAGTAAAAAATCATTTGTATCTTTGACTAGAGAGGGAATCTCAGAGAATAAGGGGTGTAATAACCAATCTAGAAATTTAGAAAGGGGTTCAGTAATGGAACCCACCCCGGAGACAATTTGTCTTCCGAGGGGGGAATCCATAGTTTTATGAACCTTTGGTAAGAAATTCCATACTGCTCCTTTAGGATTTGGGGGAATTAATTTTTCTGCTATTCTTTTGTTAAGAATTCCCTTTTCTGTATATATGCGTAGTAGGGACTGTAATTTGCTAGCGATTTTTTTAATGGGATTTCCCGGTACCTGAGAATAGTTCCCCGTGTCCAAAACCTGCCGTAGGGCTTCTTTTATATAGTAATGTCTGGACATGAGAACAATGTTGACACCCTTGTCTGATCTTTTTATTATCACACTTTTGTCTTTTTTTAATTTGGTTAAAGCTTCTCTTTCTGATTCAGTGAGGTTGACCGGCGATTGCCGACATGGGGGTCTCAGGCCCCCCCGCAGCGGTTTGCACAGCGATTCTGGGTCATACGGGTCTCCAGTGACCTGGAAAATAAGGGGGATTGGGGCTGTCCAATACACCCCAGATCCCCCTGATGGCATAGGAGTGAGGTGGCAGGGGTGCCACCGATCCTATCCCTGCTATTGGTTGGTCAGAAACGACCAACCAATAACAGATCGGGGGCAGGGGGTTAAAGTTTGGTTGCCGCGTTCTGCCTACCCACAGAAGTCTGGGCAGAACGGGAGAACTGTCCTGTGACCGGTGGTCACTTCCCGGGGGTAGATCAGCAGTGGCGATCGGCGGCAATGAGGTGTGGCTCCCTGGTGCGGCGATCCTGCTGACTACAGAAGCTGGTAAGTTGCTGCCTAGCAACATCTGGAGGGCTACAGTTTGGAGACCACTATACAGTGGTCTCTAAACTCTAGCCCTCCAGATGTTGCTGTTTGCTGTTTGGGCATGCTGGTGTGGTAGCCCTTGGGGGGTGTATGGTAGTGGTGGTATGGTATAGGTATATAAGGGGTTAATGCTAACCCTAGAAGAGTTCGTGACACCAGGCTGAGGGCTGGTATGCTGAATCAGTGTTCCGGCCTATCGCCGCCCTTCCCAGTAACGATAGGTGCATAAAATAACTGAAGGTCCACAAGGAGATTTGAACTTGAACTTGAATAACGTTTACTGAATTGCTTGCAATATTCACGGCACAGTAACAGTCTCGTACAAACAGTCCTTTGGTTATTTAGCGACTGGCAGTAGTTGCGGACCTTGGGCTAGACAATAAGTCTCGTAATTTAGGAAGAAATTTGCAGATCCGTCTGGATTTAGGGGAGGTATTAGGTCCGGAGATGCTGCAGAGTGTTTGGGAGGTGATACACTCTATAATTATAATTGTTCAGCCATTGCCGCAAGGCTCGGGCCTAACTCACTGCGATTACTGCTGTACAGGTCTTGCTTGCTTGACAGCCCACAAGGTAAGAGAGAGAAACATGGCCGCCGCTCCCTTATATGGGCAGGGGGCGTGGCGAATCTGATTGGTCCAAACGTCTGCCACTCACCTTACATGGTGTGATGGGATTGCTTACGTCTCAGGATCTATATACATTATAAAACCAAAACGAGGCTAGAGATACCAAAGTGAGGCCTGGAACGCATCCAGAGTGAGGCTTGGAACGCATCACATGACCCGAAGGCCCTGCGACACCATGGAAACCAGTAATTAATTTATTTACATTTATACTATACTATTTATATTATCTATGCATAAATTACTAATTATACGTTAAGATAGAGGCGACTAGGGGTAGACTAGATTACAGGGATCCCTACATCCTAGTGACTCTGGCTATGGGGACCCATAAATAGATAAATACCGTATGAAATGCGGTACTGGGACACCACACTGGGATTGTAGTTTTGCAATATTTGGAGGGCTACCATTTGGAGATTACTGTGGAGTAGTCCCTAAACTGTGGCCCTCTAGATCTTGCAAAACTACAACTCCCAGCATGCCCACACAGCAGTTTGCTGTCTGGGCGTGCTGGAATTTGTAGTTTTGCAATATCTGGAGGGCCACAGTTTGGAGATCACTGTGCGGTGGTTTCTAAACCGTGGCCCTCTAAATCTTGCAAAACTACAACTCCCAGCATGCACAAACAGAAAACGGCTGTCTCGCCATGCTGGGAGTTGTAGTTGCATACCTCCAGCTGGTGTATGACTACATCTCCCAGCATGCCCTTCAGCGATCAGTACATGCTGGGAGTTGTAGTTTTGCAACAGCTGGAGGCACACTGATTAGAAAATACTGAGTTTGGTAACATAACCTAACTGAAGGTTTTCCAACCAGTGTGACACCAGCTCTTGCAAAAGTACAATACAACTCCCAGCATGCACTGTCTGTCAGTGTATGCAAGGATTTGTAGTTTTGCAACAGCTCGAGGTTTGCCCCCCCCCCCCCCATGTGAATGTACAGGCTAGACTCACATGGGTGGGTTTACAGTGAGCTTCCTGCTTTGTTTGAGCTGCTGCAAATTTTCCGACGCAGTGCAAACTCCTGGTGGGAGATTCACCGTAAACCAGCCCATGTGAATGTACCCTAAAAACACTACACTACACTACACTAACACATAATAAAGGGTAAAACACTACATATACATCCCTTTAAACTATCCCCCCAATTAAAATGAAAAATGTATCGTACGGCAGTGTTTCCAAAACGGAGCCTCCAGCTGTTGCAAATATACAACTACTAGCATTTCAGGCATACTGGGGTTTAGTAACAGCTGGAGACACCCTGTTTAGGAATCACTGGCATAGAATACCCCTATGTACACCCCTATGCAACCCCTAATTTAGTCCTCAAATCCGAATGGCGCTCTCTCACTTCGGAGTCCTGTCGTATTTCAAGGAAACAGTTTAGGGTCACATATGGGGTATTTCTGTACTCCGGAGCAATTTTGTTACAAATTTTGGGGGGCTTTTTCTCCTTTTATCCCTTATGAAAAGGAAAAGTTGGGGTCTACACCAGCCTGTTGTAAAAAAAAAAGAAAAATGTTTACACTAACATTCTGGTGTTGCCCCATACTTTTTATTTTCACAAGAGGTGAAAGGAAAAAAAGACCCTCACAATTTGTAATGCAATTTCTCCTGAGTACGGAAATACCCCATATGTGGGCGTAAAATGCTCTGCAGACGTACAAGGCTCAGGAGTGAGAGCGTACTATGTACATTTGAGTGATTTACACAGGGGTGGCTGATTTTACAGTGGTTCTGACATAAAAAAAAAAATACCAACATGTGACCCCATTTTGGAAACCACACCCCTCACTGAACGTAACAAGGGGTATAGTGAGCTTTAACACCCCCACAGATGTTTGACGAATTTTCATTAAAGTTGGATGGGAAAATAAAAAAATAAAAATCTTTTTTACTAAAATGCTGGTGTTATCCAAAATTTTTCATTTTCACAAGGGAAAATAAGAAAAAAACGCCCCCCAAAATTTGTAACCCCATTTCTTCTGAGTAAGAACATACTCCATATGTGGATGTAAAAAGCTCTGCTCGCGAACTACAATGCTCATTGGGCTTTTGGAGAGAAAATTTGTCCGGAATTGAAGGCCACGTGTGTTTACAAAGCCTTCATAGTGCCAGAACAGTGGACTTCCCCCACATGTGACCCCATTTTGAAAACTACACCCCTCATGTAATGTAATAAGGGGTACAGTGAGCATTTACACCCCACAGATGTCTGACAGATGTTTGGAACAGTGGTCCGTGAAAATGAAAAATGTAATTTTTCATTTGCACAGCTCTCTGTAGCTCAGAAATAGCCATCTTTAATAGTGATTTGCCGCAAATAAAGTCAGACCGAACCGATTTTTGGGGGAAAATTCGGCAAATCGGACTAATCGAGTTTTTTGAAATTTCACTCATCTCTAATATTGACCATTAGGCTAAGAAAGCCAAACAATTTCAGCAGACTCCTCCCTCGCCAATGATTGACATCTGCAGTGCATACACAGTGAACCATAACATTAAACCACCTGATATTGTGCAGGTCTCTGTTGTGCTGCCCAAACTGTTTTGACCCCTTAGTCAAGTTTAACCCCTTAAGGACTGAGCCCTTTTTCACCTTAAGGACTCGGCCATTTTTTGCTAATCTGACCACTGTCACTTTAAACATTAATAACTCTGGAATGCTTTTAGTTATCATTCTGATTCCGAGATAGTTTTTTCGTGACATATTCTACTTTAACATAGTGGTAAAATTTTGTGGTAACTTGCATCCTTTCTTGGTGTAAAATCCCCAAATTTGATGAAAAATTTGAAAATTTTGCATTTTTCTAACTTTGAAGCTCTCTGCTTGTAAGGAAAATGGATATTCCAAATAATTTTTTTTACTTCACATATACAATATGTCTACTTTATGTTTGCATCATAAAATTGACATGTTTTTACTTTTGGAAGACACCAGAGGGCTTCAAAGTTCAGCATCAATTTTCCAATTTTTTACAAAATTTTGAAACTCGCTTTTTTTCAGGGACCAGTTCAGGTTTGAAGTGGATTTGAAGGGTCTTCATATTAGAAATACCCCATAAATTACCCCATTATAAAAACAGCACCCCCAAAGTATTCAAAAAAACATTCAGTAAGCGTTTTAACCCTTTAGGGGTTTCACAGGAATAGCAGCAAAATGAAGGAGAAAATTCACAATCTTAATTTTTTACACTCGCATGTTCTTGTAGACCCAATTTTTGAATTTTTGCAAGGGGTAAAAAGGAGAAAATTTTGACTTGTATTTGAAACCCAATTTTTCTCGAGTAAGCACATACCTCATATGTCTATGTTAATTGTTCGGCAGGCGCAGTAGAGGGCTCAGAAGGGAAGGAGCGACAAATGGTTTTTGGGGGCATGTCACCTTTAGGAAGCCCCTATGGTGCCAGAACAGCAAAAAAAAAACCACATGGCATACCATTTTGGAAACTAGACCCCTCGGGGAATGTAACAAGGGGTAAAGTGAACCTTAATACCCCACGGGCGTTTCACGACTTTTGCATATGTAAAAAAAAAAATTTTTTTTTACCTAAAATGCTTCTTTTCCCAAAAATGTTACATTTTTAAAAAGGGTAAAAGCAGAAATTACCCCCCAAAATTTGTAACACAATTTCTCCCAAGTACGGCGATACCCCATATGTGACCCTAAACTGTTGCCTTGAAATACGACAGGGCTCCAAAGTGAGAGCACCATGCGCATTTGAGGCCTGAATTAGGGATTGCATAGGGGTGGACATAGGGGAATTCTACGCCAGTGATTCCCAAACAGGGTGCCTCCAGCTGTTGTAAAACTCCCAGCATGCCTGGACAGTCAGTGGCTGTCTGGTAATACTGGGAGTAGTTGTTTTGCAACAGCTGGAGACTCCTTTTTGGAAACTGTGGCGTACCAGATGTTTTTCATTTTTATTGGGGAGGGGGGCTGTGTAGGGGTATGTGTATAGGTAGTGTTTTTTACTTTTATTTTATTTTGTGGTAGTGTAGTATTTTTAGGGTACAGTCACACGGGCGGGGGTTCACAGTAGTTTATCGCTGGTAGTTTGAGCTGCGGCAGAAAATTTGCCGCAGCTCAAACTTGCAGCCCGATCGATACTTACTGTAAACCTCCTCCCATGTGAGTGTACCCTGTACATTCACATGGGGGGGGGGGGGGGAACATCCAGCTGTTGCAAAACTACAACTCCCAGCATGCGCTGACAGACTGTACATGCTGAGAGTTTTAGTTTTGCAACAGCTGTAGGCACACTGGTTGTGTATCACTGAGTTTGTGACCTTACTCAGTGTTTCAAAACCAGTGTGCCTCCAGCTGTTGCAAAACTACAACTCCCAGCATGTACGGTGCATGGTGTAAGGTGACTGCTGGGATTTGTAGTTTGCAACAGCTGGAGGCACACCGGTCGTGAAACACTGAGTTAGGTAAAAAAAAACTGAGTTTCACAACCAGTGTGCCTTCAGCTGTTGCAAAGCTACAACTCTCAGCAGTCACCGACAGCCAATGGGCATGCTGGGAATTGTAGTTATGCAACCAGCTGATGCACCACTACAACTCCCAGCATGCACTTTAGCTGTTTGTGCAAGCTGGGAGTTGTAGTTATACAATAGCTGAAGGTACACTTTTCCATAGAAAAAATGTGCCTCCAGCTGTTACAAAACCATAAGTCCCAGCATGCCCATAAGGGAATGCTGGGAGTTGTGGTGGTCTGCCTCCTGCTGTTGCATAACTACAGCTCCCAGCATGCCCTTTTTGCATGCTGGGAGCTGTTGCTAAGCAACAGCAGGAGGCTGTCACTCACCTTCTGCTGCTGCTCCGTCGCAGGACAGTCCCTTGCCGCGGCCGTCGCTCCAGGGGCCCCGATCCCAACATTGACGCCGGGGATCGGGGTCCCCAGCACCTGGGGTCTTCTTCCCGCACCCGCTCACGTCCTCCTGAGCGGGTGCGGGAGTGACACCCGCAGCAGGCGCCCTGATTGGTCGGCCGGTAAACCGGCCGACGAATCAGGGCGATCGTGAGGTGGCACCAGTGCCACCTCAACCCTGCTGGCTCTGGCTGGCTCTGGCTCTGGAGACCCGATTGACCCGGAATCGCCGCAGATCGCTGGACCCCTGGGCGATATGCCGGGATGCCTGCTGAATGATTTCAGCAGGCATCCGGCTCCGGTCCCCAACCGGCTAGCGGTGGGGACCGGAATTCCCACGGGCGTATGGATACGCCCTGCGTCCTTAAGGACTCGGAATGCAGGACGTATCCATACACCCTGCGTCCTTAAGAGGTTAAACCCAGGCTCCCATTAGTGCAAGGGCACAATACAAAATAATGAGCATATCTCACAAATGCTCTTTCAGGAATACAAGTTAAAAACTTTTTGCAGAATTCTCAATTGTGCAAAAATTTACAACTTTTTGCCAATTTTTGTAAAAACGGTCAGGGCATAGCGGTATAGAATATGGCCTTCCATTTACTATAATTTTCTCCAGAAATATCTGGTGTAGATTAACCCCTTAAGTACGCAGGGTTTTTCGGTTTTTGCACTTTTGTTTTTTCCTCCTCACCTTTTAAAAATCATAACCCTTTCAATTTTGCACCTAAAAATCCATATGATGGCTTATTGTTTGCGCCACCAATTCTACTTTGCAGTGACATCAGTCATTTTACCCAAAAATCTACAGCGAAACGGAAAAAAAAAATCATTGTGCAACAAAATTGAAGAAAAAACGCCATTTTGTAAATTTTGGGGGCTTCCGTTTCTATGCAGTAAATTTTTCAGTAAAAATTACACCTGATCTTTATTCTGTAGGTCCATACGATTAAAATTATACCCTACTTGTATCGGTTTGATTTTTGTCGTACTTCTGGAAAAAATCATAACTACATGCACGGAAATTTATACTTTTAAAATTGTCATCTTCTAACCCCTATAACTTTTTTTTATTTTTCAGCGTTTGGGGCTATATGAGGGCTCATTTTTTGCGTCGTGATCTGGCGTTTTTAGAGGTATCATTTTTGTATCGATCGGACTTTTTGATTGCTTTTTATTCATTTTTTCATGATATAAAAAGTGACCAAAAATACATTATTTTGGACTTTGGAGTTTTTTTGCGCGTACTCCATTGACCGTGCGGTTTAATTAATGATATATTTTCATAGTTCGGACATTTACGCATGCGGCGATACCACATATGTTTATATTTATTTTTATTTACATGGTGTTTTTATTATGGGAAAAGGGGGGTGATTTGAACTTTTATTAAGGAAAAGGTTAAATCCCATTTATTAACTTTTTTTTACGCTTTTTTTCACCCAGTGTTATAGCTCCCATAGGGGGCTATAACATTACATACACTGATCTTATACCCTGTTCACTGCAAAGCCATAGCTTTGCAGTGATCAGTGTTATCGGCGGTTATTTGTTCAAGCCTGCATCTCAGGCTTGGAGCAATCAATCGCCGAAGGAACACGCCGGAGGAAGGTAAGAGGACCTCCGCTTGTGTCCCAGCTGATCGGGACACTGCATTTTCACTGCGGTGGTCCCGATCAGCCCCACTGAGCAGCCGGGCTGCTTTCACTTTAGTTTTAGACACGGTGTTCAACTTTGAACGACACGTCTAAAGGGTTAATAGCGCGTGGCACCGTGATCAATGCTGCGCGCTATTAGCCCCCGGTCCCACCTTCAGATACATGCCGGGACTGACCTGATATGACGCGGGGTCACCGCGTGACCCCACGTTATATCGCGGGAGCCGGCCAAGGACGTAAATATACGTCCTTGGTCGTTAAGGGGTTAAGACTATGATTGCACAGCAGAATATATGCAATTCCACACAAAGTCTGCTGAACAGATTTGCGAAATTGCAGAATTCCGCCTGAATTTTGGTGGAATTACTGTGTTCTCTGCCAAAATTAAAGCCCCATTGAGTTCAATGGGATTCTGCACAGATTCAACTAATTTTAAAGATAGGGAAAACAAATTTCAAGTTATTATGTACATGTGGATACCTAATTTATTTTATTTTTTTATACTAAATCACTTTTCAGTTTTTTTTTTACTTTACCCTTTTTTACTATTCATTTTGCTCCTTGCATTTTAATAGCTATAAGTCTTTCAATTATTATTTTTATTAACAAAAATTGTAAACAGAGAAAGCATATAGAGTCAATAAATGGGGCAAAGTCCACATCTGCGAAGGGAAAAGATAGTAATATAAGCCCAATAAATCCACTACAAGATATATAAGTAATGAGGATTGAGGGAGTTGTGGCAACCCTAGAGTGCATATATGACCAGGCCAGCTGAGGTTAGCTGAGAGATGTTGCCCGGTAGAGGCGCACTTTACATTGAAAAGAACAATAACGTGGGTAAAGAGGCATGATCACCCATTGACCCTCAAACTGCAGCCAAAAACATTGCTAGTTGACCAAAAGACCTTATGTTGGACAATTAAGGTACTATATAGTATTTGTATGAGTCAGGAAGACCCAGATCCCCCTTCTTATTTTTCATCATAAGGTTGTAAGCTGTTCTAGGTTAGCTTTCTGTCCATACAAACTCTGAAAGAAAAGATTTAGCCCTTTCAAAGAAGGAATTGGGAAGGAAAATAGGAAAGGTTCTGTAGAGGTAGATAAGCTTTGGCAGGAGCAGCAATCCTTCCTACCCAGGAAACTTATCTAGATCCTATTTAAACTGTACCAAGAAAGGGAGATAATTGTAGTCAGATATGAAGGAAAATGAATGGGACACTTTAATATCTAGATAGGTGATTAATTCAGACCTCCAGTCTAGGGGGAAGTTCCGTTTATGTTTATAAAGTAAACAGAAGATCTTATTCAAAAACTGTAACTGATCCTAAGAGCCTGAATCGAGTGGTAAAGAACTCCTCTAGACATGTGGGAAGTTGCCATTTTTAACACAAAAAAACACCACCTCGAGCAGGTGAGTCTCTTTTACACGTAGAATGTCCCATGAACGCCATTTAAGATAGGGATAGGGGATAAGATGTCTAAGCACCGGAGTACCCCTTTAAACAATACTGTACTGGCTCGTAAATCAACTAGTAAATGATCATAAGGCTCTCGTGTGGCATCCTCAAATCTTCTAAAAAGAAATGAGTTTTCCCTGGGTACATTTGTCTTGCTAATGTTAGAATTTGCAATTTATCATGATGATTATTAAAAAGAACCATGTACTTGGTATTTAAATTTATGGTTCTACTCTTTTTACCCTGACAAAATATGTTCTGCACTAAATACAATATACTAAGATTTATGTGATGAACATACTTGGTAAATGCTTTTTCTATTTTGTTATTTTCGCTAGCTCTCTCCATGAGGTCATCAACAATTTTCAAATTTACTGTAACACTCATGGTTCAGTAGACAGGAACACTTGTGGTAGTGGATCCGCTGGACCTGTGTGGCAGATGACACGGGCTTTACCAGGGAGCAGGGTCTAAGGTACCTCTGGTTTTCACCAGAGCCCGTCGTAAAGCGGGATGGACTTGCAGCAATAGGTGGCACCCAGGTCGCTACCCCTGGCATGACTCGACCACACAGGTGACTGAAAAGGTTCGAGGCACAGGTAGGATATGGCAACTCAATGTCAGGACAGCAGAAGATCAGAGCTGGGGGCACAGGAGCACAGTCAGGAACGTAACAGGAGGTCAGTAGGCAGGTGGCAAAGGAGCAGGGTCAGGTCACAGAACAAAGAGGTCAGAAAACGGCAAGGCAACTCACAGGAATGCTTTCTCTAAGGCATTAGAGCAACAAAGATCCGGCAGGGGTAATTGAGAGGTGCCAAAACTTATAACAGTGTGACAGGTGCAACGGATAATCACAGGCGCACTGGCCCTTTAAACCTTAGAGCTCCGGCGCGTGCGCGCCCTAGGAGGCGGGGGCATGTACGCCGGAAATGAGAGGAAGCAGCAGAGGACAGAGGAGTGACGGGCTGGGACTTGCATGCTGGTGCATCTCGCAATGCGAATCCCAGCCCCACCGGCTGGGAACAAGGAAGGGACAATGCGCTTACGGCCAGAGTGAGTGGCCGGAGCGCAAGTTGTCACAGTACCCCCCTCCTTTTGGGGCTGAGAAAACGTTTGAGGAGACCAAGATCTGGGATGTTTTCCTCAGGCTCCCAGGATCTCTCCTAAGGACCAAATCCCTTCCAGTCGACTAAGAAGAATTTCTTACCTCACACCGTCTTCGTGGCCAAGATCTCCTTAACCTGAAACACAACTGAGGAACCAGAAACGGGAGTACTAGTAGTGTTATTTAGAGAAAAACAGTTAATTACCAGAGGCTTGAGGGGTGACATATGGAAGGAGTTTGGAATACAAAGTGAAGACGGCAAACAGAGTTTATATGAGTCTGGGTTCATTCTTTGCAGGACCTCGACTGGACCCAGGAAGCGAGGACCCAACTTGTAACTGGAAATTTTGAAATGAATATACTTGGAGGATAACCATACTTTATCACCGAGAGAAGTAGATCTTCTTTTTTTATCGGCCTGGGTTTTCATGCGAGAGGAGGCTTGAGACAAAAATTGCCGAGTCTGTTGCCAGATGGACGAGAAGTCACGGATCAGAACATCAACAGCTGGCACACCGATGGAAACAGATACTGGGAATGGAGGACAGAGATGATGTCCATAGACAACAAAGAACGGAGAAGTCCTGGTGGATTCAGAATCTTTGTGGTTGTAGGAAAATTTGGCCCCAGGAAAAAGATTGACCCAATTGTCCTGACGAGCTGAGACAAAATGACGTAAATAAGTCTCCAGAATTTGGGTAACCCTATCCACCTGGCCATTGGACTCAGCAGGATAGGTAGAGGAGAAGTCCAGGTTGATGTCAAAGCAGGAACAGAGAGCTGGCCAAAACGAACTGAACTCCTTGATCCGAGCCGATATGATTTGGTAGACCATGTAAACGAAAGATATGTTGCAGGAAGTGCTTTGCCAGCTGTGAAGCTCATGGGAGACCAGGTAGAGGAATAAAGTGAGCAATCTTGGAAAACTGATCAACCACCACCCAAATGACTGTGTTATAACGAGATGAAGACAGATCGGTTATAACGTCCATAGCGATGTGAGACCAAGGAGTCTCTGGAACGGGCAGAGGCTGTAAGATTCCCGCAGGTCTCTGCCGATGAGTTTTGTCATGGGCACAGGTTACACAGTAACAGACAAAATATGAAACATCACGTTCAAGATACAGCCACCAGTAGTGCCAGGAGATTAAAAGTATGGTCTTGCGATGTCCCCGGTGACCTGCCAACAAAGAAGAATGACCCCATTTCAGAACCTTGCGTCTCAGTCTGGCGGCACTAAAGTTTTTCCTGGGTTTTTGCTGAAGAACGGCTGGAGTGACAGTAATGAAATGATCCGGAGGAATATTATGCCTAGGTGAGGAATCCAAATCCATTTTGTCAGAGGACCTGGAAAGAGCATCAGCTCTGACATTCTTGTCAGCAGGGCAGAAATGAATGAAGAAATGAAATCTGGAGAAGAATAAAGACCACCTTGCTTGGCGGGGATTCAAACGTTGAGCAGACAGAAGGTATAGTGTCAAGGATCGACCAGGGGACAGGGAGAGTGAGCCCTAAACTGACCCTAAAACATCTCTCCCTGCCTACTTGCCCATCCACCCTTAACGGTGGATTGACAACTGGGCGCCAGTCCCTCCCTGTGCTAAAGTGCAGTGTGCTTAAAAAAAACTACTAATAAACAGTCGGTCACAAACCAGAAACATGAGGAACATCGAACTCTATCACGGATTAAGTTCAGAGGACACAGATCAGTGAGCAGCACAGAGGACACTATAGACCTATGGTAAAGCACAGAGGTAAACACTAGCTAAGTGATCATGTACTCTAAGATCAATGCTTGTACAAAAACTCCAAAGATCTGAATAAAGAACTAATAAACAAATAGAGTTCAAAACACCAGACAGACTCCAGGAACCGACAGGAATACAGCATAATCCCCCAAAACCTCCAGTAGACACAAAGTTCCCATGGACCGGTAACAGGGATCTATCGCTAAACAGGGATAATCGCAATCCCCCATAAAACCTCTAGTAGACACAGAGTCCCCATGGATAGGTAACAGGGATGCCTAGTTACAACTCAGAAAACAGATACAACAGGATATCATTATAGAACACTGTTCATACTGAATACAAGACAGGAATCACAATCCCTCAGAAAACCTCCAGTAGACACGGAGTCCCCATGGACAGGTAACAGGGATGCCTAGTTACAACAGATACAACAGGATATAATTATAGAACACTGTTCACACTGAACACAGGACAGGAATAATCGCAATCCCTCAGAACACCTCCAGTAGAGTCCCCATGGAACAGTAACAGGGATGCCTAGATACACAGGATATAATTATGGAACACTGTTCATACTGAACACAAGACAGGAATAACAATCCCTCAGAAAACTAGGTACAACTCAGAAAACAGATACAACAGGATATAATTATAAAACACTGTTCACACTGAACACAGGACAGGAATAATCACAATCCCTAAGAACACCTCCAGTACAGTCCCCATGGACCGGTTACAAGGATGCCTATGTGATAGATTTATATGTGTATATATAAATTTTATATACTGTATATGTAAAATGCCCATTTAGGATGAAGACTCCACATTCCTGTTATTTGTCCACTCCTCCCCTATCTGCTCTTTCTCATATCACCCCTCCCATCGTCTGAAGACTTTGAACAAAGAGAGCCCGGGAAAGACTGAGGAGTGGCATGCCTTTCCCCCTAGCAGGGGGCAGGAACTAATGTTAATGACAAAGGTGATATAAACTTGAACGATTTGAAATAAAGGCTCAGTGGAAAGCACACAGAGAATGCAGAAGGACAATGGCTCTGTCTGAATTTATTTCTCTATGCTCCAGTATATTCATTCTGTATACGGATATGGCCGGGAGTAAGGATAAGATAGCTACAAGAACACTGAGTTAATCCACCACACCTAGATACACAGGAAATAATTATAGAACACTGTTGACACTGAACACAAGACAGGAATAACAATCGCCCAGAAAACCTCCAGTAGACACAGAGTCCCCATGGAAAGGTAACAGGGATATCTAGATCAGAGCCTCCAGTAGACACAGGAATGTCCCTATGGAGCAATAAAACAGAAAACAGAGAGAAAACACAGTGTAAACAGATACATAACAGAAAGGATATACAAATCCTAAAATCGACTAAACAAACACAGCTAAAAATCTACTAAGAGCATGCCACATAACCATGGCTAAAACCAGAACATACAAAGTGCATGCTAAGACAGGGATGGTAGATTAAAAGCTCAAATAAAGAGTGTTTCACCAAGAGCTCCATTGCAGCATGTCAGGCTCTCAGGAAGTCCATATGTAATTATCTCAATCCCCAGCCCAGAGGCTAGACTGGGCTGCCTTTAAATAGACACACCCTAGGAGCTATTGGTTAGCAAGCCAAAGGCTTCAACTATTCCCTTACCAGGGAACATAAAACTGTTAACACACAAGCAAATCCAATGGCTGTGTGTGATCACAGACCAAGACAGACATGACATAAAGAAGGTTCTTGTGGTCAGAGTAGATACTGACCGGATGTGAAGACCCTTCTAACAAATGACACCATTCCTCCAAGGTAAGTTTTTATAGCAAGTAGTTCTCGATCTCCAATGGAGTAGTTTCTCTCTGCTGGCGAGAAAGTCTTAGAGAAGAAACCACATGCTACAGTCTTACTCTCTGAGTTTCTCTGGGTAAGAATGGCACCGGCTCCTACAGAAGAGGCATCAACTTCCAAAGCGAAAGGTTTCTCTGGGTCAGGTCTACAAAGCACAGTAGCGGAAGCAAATGCAGTCTTTGGGCGTGAGAAGGCCGCTTCAGCATCAGGAGGCCACGACTTAGGGTTAGAGTTCTTTCTGGTGAGAGACACAATAGGATCAACCAGGGAAGAGAAGTGTAGGATGAACTGACACTAATAGTTGGCAAATCCCAGAAAGCGCTAAATAGCCCGAAGTCCTGTAGGGCGGGGCCAATCCAAAACCGCAGTCAGTTTATCAGGATCCATCTGCAGGCCTTGATGAGAAACAATGTAAACGAGGAACAGAAGACTTGATTTCTTGAAAAGGCATTTCTCCAGTTTAGCGTATAGATGATTCCTCCGGAGGCATTGAAGAACCAGACGAACATGTGTGCCATGCTCCTCAAGGTTGGATGAGAAGATCAGGATAGCATCAAGATATACGACAACACAGGTGTAGAGAAAATCTCGGAAGATATCATTGACGAATTCCTGAAAAACAGCTGAAGTATTGCAAAGACCGAAAGGCATCACCAGATACTCAAAATGTCCATCAAGGGTGTTAAAGGCTGTTTTCCATTCATCACCCTCCAATCAGATAAGAATCAGATTGTAAGCTCCCTGCAAATCCAATTTAGTGAAGACATTGGCACCACATAGACGGTCAAAAAACTCAGAGATCAAAGGAAGTGGATAACGATTATATGGATGGAGAGAACCATCCTTCTTCTCCACGATGAAGAAACCTGCTCCCGCAGGAAAGGAGGATTTTCGGATAAATTCCTTTTGGAGTTTCTCCTGGATATATTTAGCCATGGCTTGAGTCTCAGGAACAGACAAAGGATAAATTCTTCCACATGGTGGCATAGTCCTAGGCTGTAAATCAATGGGGCAATCGTAAGGACGATGTGGAGGAAGAGTCTCGGTCTGGTTTTCACAGAAGACATCTGAGTAATCTTGATACGAAAGAGGCAGATCTGGCAGAGGAGGATGTGAAGAAACAAGTTAAGGCTGGACTGGCCTGAGACAACGATTTTGACAGAACTGTCCCCAGTGAGTAATCTCTCCAGATCTCCAATCAAGATGTGGAGAATGACATTGGAGCCAAGGGAGACTAGAAGAAGCTCTGAAGTACAGGGAGGTAGCACATAGAATTCAATCTTTTCCTGATGCAGAACATCCACTTGCATAGCGAGAAGTTCTGTGCAGAATAGCACCTTGCAGTCCAGATGTTTTCCATTAACAAAAGAGATGAACAAAGGCTTGGCTAGCCAAGCAACAGGAAGATGATATTTATGGACCAAGGAGGCATCATTGAAGTCACCTGCGGAACCAAAGTGAATGATGACTTGAGTGAAGTGTGGATTTGTACAGAAATTGTCAAGCGAAGAGAGATAGTATTCACACCTAGGGACGCCTTTCCCACGTGCCCTAGGTGCGAGCGTTTCCCTGATGCTGAGGACAAACTGTACAGTCCTTGAGAAAGTGCTCCGAGCTAGCACAATACAGACTACAGACACAAATTCTCATTGTGTCATCGAGATCTCTCCAGTTGTGTCAAGCGAGAACCAACTACTTGCATAGCCTCTTCATCAAGAGGCACAGGAGTTTGTAGAGATGGGCGTTGAAACACAGGAGCCAAACGAGGAAATCTCTGGGTACGAGCTGATTCCTTCTCCAAGCGTAGTACCTCCTGCCTTTTGGCAAAACACACATCAATGCGTGTAGCAAGATGGATTAATTCACTTAGGGAAGACCGAGGATCTTAGGCAGCGAGGACCTCTTTTTTTCTTCAAGACAATCCTTTTTTGAAAGTGGCACACAAAGCCTCATCGTTCCATGCCAGGTCAGAGGCCAGAGTGCGGAATTGGATTGCGTAGTCACCAACGGAGGAATTCCCCTGGCAGAGATTCAGAAGAGCTGTCTGAGCAGAAGCAGCATGTGCGGGTTCTTCAAAGACACTGTAGAATTCAGCCAGAAACACAGGTAACCAGGTCACAGCGGTCCCAAAGAGGTGTAGCCCAGGCCAAGGCTTTTCCGGACAGAAGACTGCAACTACAAAGGCCACCTTAGCTCGTTCTGTTGGAAATTGGTCCAACATGAGCTCCAGATGCATAGAGCACTGTGTAACGAAGCCTCTACACAGCTTAGGATCACCATCATACTTTGAGGGTAGAGGTAAACACAACTTGGAGCCTGAAGACGCTGCAGGAACTGGAGGAGACACTGGAGCAGGTTTCGGCTGCTGCTGTTGCTGCTGCATGGTTAGGAGTTGTTGCATTATAGCATATAGTTTGTAAGATTCTGCGCTTGTCGTGCCAACTGCTGAGACTGGCCCACCAAATGGAAGGAAGATCCGAGACTTCTGGTAGAGGTACCTCAGCGGTATCAATGGCTGTATCTTACTGTAATACTCACAGTTCAGAAGACAGGAACACTTGTGGTAGTGGCTCCGCTGGGCCTGTGTGGCAGATGACACGGGCCATACCAGGGAGCGGGGTCTAAGGTGCCGCTGGTTTTCACTACCGCTGGAACGACGAGACCACACAGGCGGCTGAGGAGGTTCATGGCACAGGTAGGATACGGCAACTCTAGGTCAGGATAGCAGAAGGTCAGGGCAGGTGCAGGAGCATAGTCAGGAACATAGCAGGAGGTCAGTAGGCAGGCGGCAAAGGAACAAGGTTAGGTTACGGAACAAAGAGGTCAGCAAACGACAAGGCAACTCACAGGAACGCTTTTTCTAAGGCACTAGGGCAACAAAGATCATGCAGGGGTAAGTGGGAGGTGCAGAAACTTATAACAGTGTGACAGGTGCAACGGATAATTATGGGTGCACTGGCCTTTTAAATCTAAGAGCTCCGGCGCTTGTGCCCTAGGAAGCGGGGGCACGCACGCTGGAGCTGAGAGGAAGCAGCAGAGGACAGAGGTGAGTGACGGGTTGGTACTCGCATGCGGGCACATCCCCCAATGCGAATCCCAGCCCCGCCGGCTGGGGACGAGATGGGGACAATGTGCTCACGGCCAGAGTGAGTGGCCGGAGCGCAAGTTGTCAAGTTTACCTTCTCTGGTGGAAACAAATCATCATCTATAAATGTATGCAGCAAGCCTTCAATAAATCTACTGTTCGGAAAGAATGAGACAGGTCGTCGTACAATTTTTGCCAACACGCATAAAACCAAACAATATTTTCAGGTCTTTTCGAAATGTGAATTTTGCCATTATAAAGCAGCTGCTTTACAAAATAACTCTTTCCAGAGTTGGATGGACCCGCTAAAATACATGAAAAGGGATGTTGTAGCCGTGTGTCCATGATGCTGATTCTCAAAGAGCGTTTAGAAGCCAAAAGGTAATGATGTATATTCAGCTAAAAACTGTCTCTTTGTGTGCAGACCTTCCGGCTCACTGCTCCTGAGATCCTTAAAAAGGTCTGTAATTTCGGGCTCAGTGATCCTGAGCATCTGAAAAAGGTCTACAACCTCGTCTGAAAAAGAGGGATGTAACTGTGTGATGACTGCATTAAATACCAAAAGGTAAGACCGTTTTACCAGTGTTCAGTTTGTAACCGTAAGTTTTTGGACTTGCAGATACAAACTCTGTGATGTAGCTATCATCCGGGATTACACTGGTTAATTCCCTCAAGTAATCACCTAATGGCGGATTCCAATCACTCTCTTAGTGCGAAAAAATTACAGAATCGGTGTCATAATAAAGACACCTGTCCTGTAGTCTGTCCAGAAGCATGTACAACTTTAGTCTGGCATATGCAGTTGTAAAGCAGGCCATAAAAATGTTTGTGTTTTTATTGACTATGTGGTGTCTCTCAGCGTATTTCCAGTTCACAATGGCTGTCTCATCATCAATAAAATTTAGCTCAGAAACCTCATAGTAAGGCACAAAGACAAAATTACAGAGTTCATCAGTAGAGATGAGCAAACTTTTGAAAAATTCAATTTGGGCGATACGTCGAATTTTTCCCCAAAATTTGTTTTGATCTGAATTTATTTGCGGTGAATCTATATTAAAAACGGCTATTTCTGGCCTACAGAGAGACTCAATAGGGGTATAGAACACTTTGCTGTGTTCCAACACGCATGTTGAGTGTGCTGGACTAGTGAAATAATACTGTTATTCAGAATAACATGCAGATTACCGGCATCGCTTTTAGAATCACTGCCGCAGAGCGGCACAATGACAGAGCCTGGAGGTGGCATCAGTGTGAGGAGACCATATAGTGGCTGAATGACACAGCGTAGAGGTTTTGGCAGCATGAGGAGACCATATAGTGCTGAATGACACATCGTGGAGGTGTTGGCAGCATGAGGAGACCATATAGTGACTGAATGACACAGCTTGGATGAGGCTGAAGCATGAGGAGACAATATAGTGGCTGAATGACACAGTGTGAAGGTGGTGGCAGCATGAGGAGACCATATAGTCGCTGAATGACACAGCATTGAGGTGTTGGCAGCATGAGGAGACCATATAGTGGCTGAATGACACAGCATGGATGTGTTGGCAGCATGAGAAGACCATATAGTGGCTGAATGACACAGCGTGGAGGTGTTGGCAGCATGAGGAGACCATATAGTGGCTGAATGACACAGCGTGGAGGTGTTGGCAACATGAGGAGACCATATAGTGGCTAAATGACACAGCTTGGCTGAGGCTGAAGCATGAGGAGACAATATAGTGGCTGAATGACACAGTGTGAAGGTGGTGGCAGCATGAGGAGACCATATAATGGCTGAATGACACAGCATTGAGGTGTTGGCAGCATGAGGAGACCATATAGTGGCTGAATGACACAGCATGGAGGTGTTGGCAGCATGAGGAGACCATATAGTGGCTGAATGACACAGCTTGGATGAGGCTGAAGCATGAGGAGACCATATAGTGGCTAAATGACACAGTGTGGAGGTGTTGGCAGCATGAGAAGACCATATAGTGGCTGAATGACCCAGCATGGAGGTGTTGGCAGCATGAGGAGACCATATAGTGGCTGAATGACACAGCTTGGATGAGACTGAAGCATCAGGAGACCATATAGTGGCTAAATGACACAGTGTGGAGGTGTTGACAGCATGAGGAGACAATATAGTGGCTGAATGACACAGCGTGGAGGTGTTGGAAGCATGAGGAAAGCATATAGTGGCTGAACGACACAGCGTGGAAGTGTTCGCAGCATGAGGAGACAATGTAGTGGCTGAATGGCACAGCCAGGAGTTGGCAGCAGCATGAGTAGACACTAGGCCTTCACAATCCCTAAGATTAAAAGATGAATTCAGAAATTTTAACTGAAGATTTTGGATAGCTAGTGCTACATACCATAACAAAATTTTATTCCCAGACCCAGGCCCAGCAGCAGTATTCATAAACCATATATTGCTTGAATGACACAGCCTGGAGTTGGCTGAAGCATGAGGAGACCCCAGGGCTTCACAATCCCCAAGAAAAAAACACAAGAAATTTTGAAATTTAAAATGAAGATTTTGGATAGCTGGTGCTACCTACCATAACAAAATTTTTATTCCCAGACCCAGGCCCAGCAGCAGTATCAGTAAACCATATATTGCCTGAATGACACAGCCTGGAGTTGGCTGAAGCATGAGGAGACCATTGAAATGTATGATTTTTTTAATAAAAATTTTTAAAGGGGTATTCCAGGCAAAAACTTTTTTATATATATCAACTGGCTCCAGAAAGTTAAACAGATTTGTAAATTACTTCTATTAAAAAATCTTAATCCTTTAAGTACTTATGAGCTTCTGAAGTTAAGGTTGTTCTTTTCTGTCTAAGTCCTGTCTGATGACACCTGTCTCGGGAAACGCCAGTTTAGAAGCAAATCCCCATAACAAACCTCTTCTAAACTGGGCTTTTCCCGAGACAGGTGTCATCAGAGAGGACTTAGACAGAAAAGAACAACCTTAACTTTAGAAGCTCATAAGTACTGAAAGGACTAAGATTTTTTAATAGAAGTAATTTACAAATCTGTTTAACTTTCTGGAGCCAGTTGATATATGAAAAAAGTTTTTTCCTGGATAACCCCTTTAATATTTTTTAATTTAAATGAATGATTTTGAAATTGAACTTTTAACTCCCAAGTTTTAGTGTCCCGGACCCCGGCGTGTGGATAAAAAGGGCCAAATCTAACAAGCCCCACAGGGCTCATGTGACCGTGAGATGGAGGCGCAATGTCTCCATTGCCCTGACCAGCCATTGTTTCTAACACTTTTCGCCAAGGCAAACCATGTGAAGAACAGCATGACACCGCCATGCCCTGTACACATGGTTTGCTGAAGGGCCACTGAGACTTGTGCGGGCAGTGGAGGCTGAGGACATGGTGGAGAATGAGGAGGTGGAGTCAAACACTGTCACAGGACCAACGGACTGACAGAGTGGAGCAGGAAGCAGCATGAGTACACAAGAGGGGTTCACAACCCCCAAAAGTAAAAGGTGAATTTTGAAGTCTCTATTGAAGATGCATGTTAGGTAGTGCTACCATCCAAAAATGTAAGGCCCAAGCCCAGAAGCATCAGTAAGCCAAATAGTTCCTGAAAGACACAGTCAGGAAAAGGCATCAGCAGAACACAAGAGGATTTCATAACTCCTAAAATTGAAAGATCAATGTTGAAATCGCAATTAAGCATGTATGTAAGCCAGAGCACAACATCCATAAATTTAAGGCCCAAGCCCTGAAGCATCAGTAAGCCAAGTAGTTCCTGAAAGAAACAGGAGCAGTCAGGAGCAGGCATCAGAAGTACCTAAGAGGGTTTCATAACCCCTGACATTGAAAGATCAATGTTGAAATTTCTATTAAGCATGTATTTAGCTCATGCTAAACATCCAAAAATGTAAGGCCCAAGCCCAGAAGCATCAATAAGCCAAGTAGTTCTTGAAACACACAGTCAAGAGCAGGCATCAGCAGTACCCAAGAGGCTTTCATGACTCCTTACATTGCACGATCAATTTTGAAATTTCAATTAAGCATGTATGTAGCTAGTGCAAACATCCAAAAATTAAAGGCCCAAGGCCAGAAGCATCAGTGAGGCAAGTAGTTCCTGAAAGACACAGGATCAGTCAGAAGCAGGCATTCGCAGTACCCAAGAGGGTTTCATAACCATAATTGTGAAGTGTTGGTGTAGAAGCATGGTCAACCTACTCTGAGGCATCTGGCATTGGTGGGTGGAAATCCTGGCTGATCCATGCCTGATTCATCTTCACAAAGGAGAGTAATGGATAAAATCCAAGAAAACAGGCATTACCATTTGGCGCTTCTCCTCCTGGGACAGATGCAGGCAGCAGTCCATATGATGTATAAGTGGAATCTTTATTTTGCAACTTTCAGTTTCGAGCTCGTACTGAGCTCTTCGTCAGGCATATGAGCTGACCATATTGATAATATGCCTGACGAAGAGCTCAGTACGAGCTAGAAACTGAAAGTTGCAAAATAAAGATTCCACTTATACATCAGATGGACTGCCACCTGCATCTGTCCTAGGAGGAGAAGCCCCATATGGTAATGCCTATTTTCTTGGATTTTATCTATTGCTCTCCACTACCCATCCAGTGACCGAGAGGAACCTGGAAAGGAAACCGTGGCTGCTGACCTCCATATCCATCCTGCGAGTCTATATGCCTGCTGAGGTGTGGTGCCCTGAGCACAACACAATCCGGTAAGCCTCCCATTTTTGTGCACATTGAAGCCTATCACCATACTGCCTACACTAGGAGCGCACCTTGTTTTGTGTTTTTATATTAATCTTCACAAAGGTCAGTCTCTCCACATTTTTCATGGACAGACGAGTTCGCCTTGGGGTGACTATGGCCCCGGCCGCACTAAACACCCGCTCTGATGGCACACTACTGGCTGGGCAGGACAGCTTTTCCAGGGCAAACTCTGCTAGTTGCGGCAATAAATCAAGTTTGGCTGCCCAGAAGTCCAGTGGATCTTCAAGGTTTGTTGGCATGGCCATGTCAAGGTATGCCACCACCTACTGGTTCAGGTCCTGCTCCATGTCTACCTGCTGCTGATGAGTTTCTTCACTATGCGAGTGAAGAAAGCTACTCATCAGCGACTGTAGACATAGGCTGTTGATAATGGAGCTGGTACTGCTCCTGCCACCTCTCCCCTCCCCAGCAGCCATGGCAGTGGAAGGTGAGCGTAGAGGGCTTCTCCGAGTCAGACCTGCGAGTGGATGGACCATGTCGCCGATAGGCATCAGCCAACTGACTATGTAGGATCTCTCTATAGTAGGTCAGTTTGTCTTCCCTCTCAGTGGGTGTAAAAATGGCTCCCATTCTGTGATGGTAGCGAGGGTTCAATAAGGTGGAGAGCCAAGGTGGAGTCGCACACTGTCACAGGACCAACTACCTGAGAGCGAGAGCGTGGAGGAGGAAGCAGTGTGACCTGTCCAAGTTGCTGTTGTGGCTGTGCAGGAACCACATTTACCCAGTGGGCATGTATTGTCCCTGCCTGTAGTTACAGCTCCACACATCGGCGCTGCCGTGCACTTTTGAACACACCAACAGGCTCAAGGACTGGCACACCTTCTCTTGTACAAAATTATGCAGGGCTAGTACTGCCTTCTTTGCAAATAAATGACGGCTTGGGACTCTCCACCTGGGCTCGGCACAAGCCATCAATTCTCTGTAAGGTGCAGAGTCCACCACTTGAAATGGGAGGGACTGCAGCACCAGCAACTTGGAAAGGAGGACATTCAGCTTCTGCGCCATTGGAGAGTGGGTGCATACTGTTGTCTCTTGGACATGGCTTCGTCTATGGATTGTTGATGGAATGGCTGACTACAAGTAGTAGGAGCAGAAGCATCTGGAGCGACAGAAGAAGGGTATGACACACAGCTTCCTTCGCCTGAGGTGTTGGACCCTTGGCTGGGTGAAAGAGGGAGTGGCGTGCCACTGGGTTATGCAGCAGGGTGGACCACCACATCGGAGCCATGGTTCTCCCAGGCCGCTTTATGGTGGTGCATCATATGTCGACGCAGGGCCGGGGTGCCAACATTGCTACCCTGTCCACGCTTCACCTTCTGCCGACATATCTTGCATGTGGCTGTGTTAACTTCCTCTGGATGCTTGATGAAAAACTGCCAGACCGCCGAGTATCTGATTTACCACCAACAGTGTGCAATAATTGACTGCTACTGCCGCCGTCTCCAGGAACCCCTGTTCCACTACCGCCTGGGAAGGTAGGCTGCCGCGAAGCAGGTGACCTACCCCGGAAACGTTTGGCTCCTGAATTTCCACTTCTGCCACTATGCAGACTGCCAACCATGCTACCACCTTGCTGGCTCATCTACTGCCTCACAGGCAACCTGCAACCCTCTTCTGCTGCTTATGATGATGAAGCCCCGTCTGCACCCGGCTCCCAAGTGTGATCGGCTTCATCATCATCGAGTTCTGTCTGCACTTGACTGATGTCCTCCTCAGGTTCCTCAACAGTGTATGATTCAGGACCCTGAATGCTGGAAACACCACCTCCCACGTCACCCTCCTCATCAATAATTGCCCGCCTAGCGCAGAAAGCGGCAGATGTCTCCTCCACTTCTTGGCTGGGCAGTAGCTGCTGACTGTCATCTAATACATCTTCCTCACTGAATAGTGGAGCTGAACCCACTGTGTAAGATAATTCTTTAGGGGAGGGAATAACATAGGACAGAGGCAATTTGGGGACAGGGACTACTCCCGGGCCATGCCAACTGAGTGTTGTGTCTGAGGAACCCACCAACTGTTGACTGGGGTATCAGAGGTTACTTGCGATGAAGTGAATGACCACGTCAACCAATCGACGACGACAGATGGGTTGTCTGTAGAGACACGACTGATAGCTGATACCAGGAGCTCAGGCCTCTCGCTGCGACTCCTGCTGCCACTCGCCCCTAGTCTGCTGCTACCTCTGCCTGATAAATTTAGGCCTTTGCCACTCCTCTGAGCACGTCCTGGCACTTCTCTGCCTGACATACTTAGTGCGTATACAAGGGGAGTAAAATATGCTTCACTACACACCTTTCACTGTATGTGGGCTTGTTGCAGATTAACAGGTTCAAAAAAGTACACTACTTAGATGTAGCTATGTGGTATGCGCATATGACAGAAAAAAAAGGCTCTATAGTACACTTTGAAAAGTATTTTTGTAAAACACCTACCGGTGATTACTTTTGACTGGACTTTCCCAGTATCTAGACTTCTTACAGATTTACAAATACAAAATAGTAGACTGCTTTGATGTAGGTATGTGGTATGCACTTATCAGGGCAGAAAAATGCGCTACAATGAGCCTAAAAACTCTATAAGTTTTGTAAAACACCAGCCTGTGATTACTTTTGGCTGTCCTTTCACAGTATGTAGGCCCTTGACAGATTAACAGGTACAAAATAGTACACTACTTAGATGTACATATCCGTTGTGCACTTAGGAGGGCAGAAAAATGCGCTACACTGAGCCTAAAAACGCTGTAAAGTTTGTAAAACAACATCCGGTGAGTACTATTGTTTGGACTTTCACAGTATGTAGGTCCTGGACAGATTAACAGGTACCAAATGGTACACTACTTGGATGTACAGTGGTCCCTCAACATACAATGGTAATTCGTTACAAACGACCCATAGTTTGTCGAATCCATCGTATGTTGAGGGATCCGTGCAATGTAAAGTATAGGAAGCTGTACTCACCTGTCCCCGCCGCTCCGGACCAGGTCCTCACCGCTCCCGATGCTGTCCCAGGGGCTCCCGATGCTGTCCCGCTGCTCCGGGGTCTTCTTCGCGATCCTCCGGCTTCTTCCGCATCTTCTGCAGGGTCCGGGCCTCGCTTTCTGGTGACGCTATTATGCTGCTGCGCCGGCGCGGCGTGCGTAGTGACGTAATAACGACGCCAGAACCCTGGAGAAGATGCGTAAGATGCCGGAGGATCGCGAAGTGGACCCGGAACAGCGGGAATAGGTAAGCAAACCTGCCCGGGATGCTTAAACTGCTATCCGACAGCAGCTTAAGCATTTTGCGCTGTCGGATAGCAGTTAATGCGATGGCCCCGACATATAAAAGCATCGTATGTTGATGCTGACATCGACATGCAATGGCCTCTGAGAGGCCATCGTATGTCGATTTTATCATATGTCGGGGCCATCGCATGTCGGGAGGTTACTGTACGTATGCGGTATGCACTGATGAGGGCAGAAAAATGCGTTACAATATGCCTTAAAACTCTGTCTTTTTGTAAAACACCAGCTGGTGAGTAATTTTGCTTGGACTTTCACAGTATGTAGGCTCTTGACAGATTAACAGGTAAAAAATAGTACACTACTTAGATGTGGGTATGTAGTATGCACTGATGGGGGCAGAAAAATGCGCTACAGTACGCCTAAAAACTCTTGTCTTTTTGTAAAACATGTCACATGTGACCGCATGTCACTGGAGAGTGGCATTAGTTGAACATCCCTTTGGCCGATATTAGCTACTCACAAATGGCACCCTTACAAACTCCAGCTACAGCAGCATCTCAACGAGGATTACCCAGATCGGCGCACTGAATTTGCAGAATGGGCAAAACTAAAATTGGAACAGGACCCTCAGTTTTCGCAGAAGATTTTGTTCAGTGATGAAGCAAACTTTTATGTGAATGGTGAAACAAAACCACTGCTATTGGTCTGACACTAACCCACATTGGATAGATCCCTCCAAGACTGTTGGAACACAAAAATTTTTGGTACGGTGTGGTATACGGGGTACAAAGATGGTGCGAAATATACGAAATTTCTACATGATGATGTGTCCCCCTCTTTACGCACTGAAGCTGGCACGTTCCCTGAGTTTTTCCAGCAAGATGGTGACCATAAGTGTGGGCTATAAGTGTGTGAAGAGTGGGAGAAGAGGGTTGAATTGACAATCCAATCCAATGGACCGCACATTGAACACATTTTATAAGTGGTCAGAAACTTGTAAATAACTCATGAAAGAATAAAGTTACGTTAAAACCAAGCACATCATTGTTTTTCTTGTGAAATTCCCAATAAATTTGATGTGTCACATGACCCTATTCCTATTGAAAAAACAAAAGTTGGATTCAAAATGGCCGGCTTTAACCCCTTAACCCCTTAAGGACTCAGCCCATTTTGGCCTTAAGGACTCAGACAATTTAATTTTTACGTTTTCATTTTTTTCTCCTCGCCTTCTAAAAATCATAACTCTTTTATATTTTCATCCACAGACTAGTATGAGGGCTTGTTTTTTGCGCGACCAGTTGTCCTTTGTAATGACATCACTCATTATATCATAAAATGTATGGCGCAACCGAAAAACACTATTTTTGTGGGGAAATTAAAACGAAAAACGCAATTTTGCTGATTTTGGAAGGTTTTGTTTTCACGCCGTACAATTTATGGTAAAAATGACGTGTGTTCTTTATTCTGAGGGTCAATATGATTAAAATGATACCCATTATTACATACTTTTATATTATTGTTGCGCTTAAAAAAAATCACAAACTTTTTAACCAAATTAGTACGTTTATAATCCCTTTATTTTGATGACCTCTAACTTTTTATTTTTCCGTATAAGCGGCGGTATGGGGGCTCATTTTTTGCGCCATGATCTGTACTTTTTTTTGATACCACATTTGCATATAAAAAACTTTTAATACATTTTTTATAATTTTTTTTTAATAAAATGTATTAAAAAAGTTGGAATTTTGGACTTTTTTTTATTTTTTTTCGTTCTCGCCGTTCACCGTACGGGATCATTAACATTTTATTTTAATAGTTCGGACATTTACGCACGCGGCGATACCAAATATGTCTATAAAAAATGTTTTTTACGCTTTTTGGGGGTAAAATAGGAAAAAACGGACGTTTTACTTTTTTATTGGGGGAGGGGATTTTTCACTTTTTTTTTACTGTTACTTTTACATTTTTCTACATTTTTTTTTACACTTGAATAGTCCCCATAGGGGACTATTCATAGCAATACCATGATTGCTAATACTGATCTGTTCTATGTATAGGACATAGAACAGATCAGTATTATCGGTCATCTCCTGCTCTGGTCTGCTCGATCACAGACCAGAGCAGGAGACGCCGGGAGCCGCACGGAGGAAGGAGAGGGGACCTCCGTGCGGCGTTATGAATGATCGGATCCCCGCAGCAGCGCTGCGGGCGATCCGATCGTTCATTTTAATCGCGAACTGCCGCAGATGACGGGATCTGTATTGATCCCGGCACCTGAGGGGTTAATGGCGGACGCCCGCGAGATCTCGGGCGTCGGCCATTGCCGGCGGGTCCCTGGCTGCGATCAGCAGCCGGGATCAGCCGCGCATGACACGGGCATCGCTCCGATGCCCGCGGTTATGCTTAGGACGTAAATGTACGTCCTGGTGCGTTAAGTACCACCTCAACAGGACGTACATTTACGTCCTGCGTCCTTAAGGGGTTAAGGACACAGGGCATATCCATACGCCCCCGTTTCCAAGTCCTTAAGGACACAGGGCTTATGGATACGCCCTGCGCATTTCCGGCCCCAGCTGCTAGCTGGAGCGGAGCCGGTGCCGGATGCCTGCTGAAATCGTTCAGCAGGCATCCCGGCATATCGCCCAGGGGGGTCATTATGTCCCCCCATGTCGGCGATTGCCGCAGATCGCTGGACAATTCAGTCCAGCGATCTGTGGCGGATTCCGGGTCAATCGGGTCTCCAGTGACCCAGTGACCCGGAATTATTGGCTGATCGGGGCCGTCAGAGACCACCTCACGATCGCCCTGATTCGTCGGCCGGTTTCCCGGCCGACCAATCAGGGCACCTGCTGCGGGTGCCACTCCCGCAATCCGCTCCGCCCCTCTTCCGGAGGACGTGAGCGGGTGCGGGAGGAAGACCCCAGGTGCTGGGAACCCCGATCCCCGGTGTCCCTGTTGGGATCGGGGCCCCAGGAGCAACGGCCGCGGCGAGGGACCGACCTGCGCGGCGGCAGCGTGGAGCAGCAGCAGGAGGTGAGTGACAGCCTCCTGCTGTTGCTTAGCAACAGCTCCCAGCATGCAAAAAGGGCATGCTGGGAGCTGTAGTTATGCAACAGCAGGAGGCAGACCACCACAACTCCCAGCATTCCCTTATGGGCATGCTGGGACTTGTAGTTTTGCAACAGCTGGAGGCACATTTTTTCTATGGAAAAGTGTACCTTCAGCTGTTGTATAACTACAACTCCCAGCTTGCACAATCAGCTAAAGTGCATGCTGGGAGTTGTAGTGGTGCATCTGGTGGTTGCATAACTACAACTCCTGTTGGCTGTCGGTGACTGCTGAGAGTTGTAGTTTTGCAACAGCTGAAGGCACACTGAGTTAAGTAGCAAACCAGTGTGTCTCCAGCTGTTGCATAACTACAATCCCCAGCATCACCAGCCAAAGTAGTATGCCTCCGGCAGTTGCATAACTGCAAGACCCAGCATGCCCTTCTGCTGTCCATACATGCTGGGGGTTGTAGCTTTTGCAACAGCTGAAGGCACACTGGTTGCAAAACACTGAATTTGTTACCAAACTCGGTGTTTCACAACCAGTGTGCCTCCAGCTGTTGCAAAACCACAACTCCCAGCATGCACTGATAGACCGTACATGCTGGGAGTTGTAGTTTTGCAACAGCTGGATGCTTCTTCTTACACTTACATGGGCGGAGGCTTACAGTAAGTATCCGGCTGCAAGTTTGAGCTGCGGAAAATTTTCTGCCGCAGCTCAAACTGGCAGCGAGAAACTACTGTGAACCCCCCCGTGCGACTGTACCCTAAAAACACTACAGTACACTAACAAAAAATAAAATAAAAAGTAAAAAAAACACTACACATACACATACCCCTACACAGCCCCCCTCCCCAATAAAAATGATAAACGTCTGGTATGTCACTGTTTCCAAAACGGAGCCTCCAGCGGTTGCAAAACTACAACTCCCAGCATGCACTGATAGACCGTACATGCTGGGAGTTGTAGTTTTGCAACAGCTGGATGTTCCCCCTCCCCCCAATGTGAACGTACAGGTTACACTCACATGGGCGAAGGTTTACAGTAAGTATCCGGCTGCAAGTTTGAGCTGCGGCAAATTTTCTGCCGCAGCTCAAACTGCCAGCAAGAAACTACTGTGAACCCCCGCCCGTGCGACTGTACCCTAAAAACACTACACTACACTAACAAAAAATTAAATAAAAAGTAAAAAAAAATACTACATATACACATACTCCTACATAGCCCCCCTCCCCAATAAAAATGAAAAACGTCTGGTACGCCACTGTTTCCAAAACGGAGCCTCCAGCTGTTGCAAAACAACTACTCCCAGTATTTCCAGATAGCCACTGACTGTCCAGGCATGCTGGGAGTTTTACAACAGCTGGAGGCACCCTGTTTGGGAATCACTAGCGTAGAATACCCCTATGTCCACCCCTATGCAAGTCCCTAATTTAGGCCTCAAATGTGCATGGCACTCTCACTTTGGAGCCCTGTCGTATTTCAAGGCAACAGTTTAGGGTCACATATGGGGTATCGCCGTACTCGGGAGAAATTGTGTTACAAATTTTGGGGGGTATTATCTGCTATTACCCTTTTTAAAAATGTAAAAATTTTTGGGAAAACAAGCATTTTAGGTAAAAAAAAAAATTTTTTTTACATATACAAAAGTCGTGAAACACCTGTGGGGTATAAAGGTTCAGATTACCCCTTGTTATGTTCCCCGAGGGGTCTTGTTTCCAAAATGGTATTCCATGTGTTTTTTTTTTTTTTGCTGTTCTGGCACCATAGGGGCTTCCTAAATGCGGCATGCCCCCAGAGCAAAATTTGCTTTCAAAAAGCCAAATGTGACTCCTTCTCTTCTGAAACCTGTAGTGTGCCAGCAGAGAACTTTTCATCCCCATATGGGGTGTTTTTTGAATCGGGAGAAATTGGGCTTCACATTTTGGGGGGTATTTTCTGCTATTACCCTTTTTAAAAATGTAAAAATTTTGGGAAACCAAGCATTTTAGGTAAAAAAATATAAATTTTTTTTCACATGTGCAAAAGTCGTGAAACACCTGTAGGGTATTAAGGTTCACATTACCCCTTTTTATGTTCCCCCGAGGGGTCTAGTTTCCAAAATGGTATGCCATGTGTTTTTTTTTGCTGTTCTGGCACCATAGGGGCTTCCTATATGCGGCATGCCCCCAGAGCAAAATTTGCTTTCAAAAAGCCAAATGTGACTCCTTCTCTTCTGAGACCTGTAGTGCGCCAGCAGAGCACTTTTCACCCCCATATGGGGTGTTTTCTGAATCGGGAGAAATTGGGCTTAAAATTTTTGGGGGAAATTTTCTGCTATTACCCTTTTTAAAAATGTAAAAATTTTGGGAAACCAAGCATATTAGGTAAAAAAAACATTTTTTTTTTACATATGCAAAAGTTGTGAAACACCTGTAGGGTATTAAGGTTCACATTACCCCTTGTTACGTTCCCCGAGGGGTCTAGTTTCCAAAATGGTATGCCATGTGTTTTTTTTTTGCTGTTCTGGCACCATAGGGGCTTCCTAAATGCGGCATGCCCCCAGAGCAAAATTTGCTTTCAAAAAGCCAAATGTGACTCCTTCTCTTCTGAGACCTGTAGTGCGCCAGCAGAGCAATTTTCACCCCATATGGGGTGTTTTCTGAATCGGGAGAAATTGGGCTTCAAATTTTGGGGGGTGTTTTCTGCTATTACCCTTTTTAAAAATGTAAAAGTTTTTGGGAAACCAAGCATTTTAGGTAAAAAATTTGTTTTTTGCATATGCAAAAGTCGTGAATCACCTGTAGGGTATTAAGGTTCACATTACCCCTTGTTACGTTCCCAGAGGTGTCTAGTTTCCAAAATGGTATGCCATGTGTTTTTTTTGCTGTCCTGGCACCATAGGGGCTTCCTAAATGTGACATGACCCCCCAAAACCATTTGTCGCTCCTTCCGTTCTGAGCCCTCTACTGCGCCCGCCGAACACTTTACATAGACATATGAGGTATGTGCTTACTCGAGAAAATTTGGGTTTCAAATACAAGTAAAAATTTTCTCCTTTTTACCCCTTGCAAAAATTCAAAAATTGGGTCTACAAGAACATGTGAGTGTAAAAAATGAAGATTTTGAATTTTCTCCTTCACTTTGCTGCTATTCCTGTGAAACACCTAAAGGGTTAATACACTTACTGAATGTCATTTTGAATTCTTTGGGGGGTGTAGTTTTTATAATGGGGTCTTTTATGGGGTATTTATAATATGAAGACCCTTCAAATCCCCTTCAAAACTCAACTGGTCCCTGAAAAATAGTGAGTTTGAAAATTTTGTGAAAAATTTCAAAATTGCTGCTGAACTTTGAAGCCCTCTGGTGTCTTCTAAAAGTAAAAACTCATACATTTTATGATGCAAACATAAAGTGGACATATTGTATATGTGAACCCAAAAATAATTTATTTTGAATATCCATTTTCCTTACAAGCAGAGAGCTTAGAAAAATGCAAAATTTTCATTTTCTTCATCAAATTTGGGGATTTTTCACCAAGAAAGGATGCAAGTTACCATAAAATGTTACCACTAAGTTAAAGTAGAATATGTCACGAAAAAACTATCTCGGAATCAGAATGATAACTAAAAGCATTCCAGAGTTATTAATGTTTAAAGTGACAGTGGTCAGATTTGCAAAAACGCTCTGGTCCTTAAGGTGTAAAATGGCCTGGTCCTTAAGGGGTTAAAATGGCCACCATGGTCACCACCCATCTTGAAATGTTTCCCCCCCTCACATATACTAATGTGCCACAAACAGGAAATTAATATCACCAACCACTCCCATTTTATTAAGGTGTATCCATATAAATGGCCCACCCTGTACAAATCTGTTTAACTTTCTGGAGCCAGTTGATATAAAAAAATAAGTTTTTTTCCTGGAATACCCCTTTAATGGTCAACTAAATAGACTTTATCTGACCCCCTATGTCCTTCTTTTCTTTTTTCACATGCTATCTATTACGGCTTTTGGGGCCCATAATGACCTTCTGAATAGATTTGTCTAATACCTGTGTCTGCCTTTTCTTTTCTCACATAGCATCTATTATGACTTTTGAGACGCCCTAATGTTTTTCTGAATAAAGTTATCTTACCCCTATAACCTCCTCCACTAGCCATATGGATTTTTTGCTTAGTTTTTTTTTTTTCTCATGACTAACCAAAACTAATCTATTATGACTTTTGAGACCCCCCTAATGTTTTTTCTGAATAGGGCTAAAATATGTATACATCTAGTTTACATTTTTATACGTTTATGTATTATTTTATCTGTTCAATAAAGCTTTTTAAACTTTGCTCTACTGGTCCGTTTGATTATCTATAAAGGGAAATATATATGGGTGGTGAGTTGCAGACTTGAGCTTTTCAGACTGCCCCTTTCAAACATATCCAGAAATGTTTACACGTAGAAATCTGCGCAATTTAGCCTCCGCCTACTACATCACAATATGGGGGGGGGGCTTTATTACTCAAGATATGTCCTGGCTTGTCGGTATAGGCATATGCAGAGAAATCTACGCAATTTAGCCTCCGCCTACTACATCACAATATGGGGGCAGGGGGGCTTTATAACACAAAGCTTGCACTATGAAGCCTATGCTATTCATTCAGAAAGATCGAGCACCTGGACAAGCATTCCGTATATACTTCTCTCCCCTAAAAGGTTAGTAGTTTTAGGGTTATTTTTAGAAAGGGGGGGATGCTAGGGAGATTTGTATTTTAATTATCAACCAGGATTTGGATAGAAATAGAGGAATTAGAGGATCAGATATAGGGGAAGATATATTGACCCGGAAACAAGGAATAAGAGTGATATGATCCTCTAATAATACTCCTAGATTAATATTGGTCTGAATAGGACCTGATTCTAACATCCTGGTTGTGGTTTTAATAGCCAATTTTTTTATTATTTATGCACAATATTGGGGTAATTTTAGCGCAAATCAATAAAAGTGATATTTTAAAGGGGTAACCCTAGTAAAGGGCTCAGTCCCGGAGGGGCTTTATGCCCTGATGGGAATTGTTTTTGAAGTGTAATAAACCCTAGGTACTCTATGGGAGATTTGGTTATAATAAACGTTTTAGAAATATAGCAGCATGTGTGAATTGCTTTTTCTTACAATATACTGAATAAGCGGTGTGTGTCTGTGAATTAGTGTTAGTATTTTTTAATCTACCGCATAGTAAAAATTCTATCGTAAATTGCTATGCGGTATTATGTGTAGCTGTCAACAACTGATTTACTTTGGTATAAATGAAAATGTGATATAAAGGGTGCTCATAACTAAATAAGCAAACTATGGGTTCTGTATTTTCCTGATAGTTAATGTGATTGTATGTGTGTGATAAGCTGGGGAGGGGGCTGGGACTTAGCTGCCACAGCAGCATGACATCAGTTGTTAGAGATGGGAGTCGTGGGACATATGGGCGTAGTTAGGAAACGTGGTGAGGGACGTGGTATCTGTCAAACACCACCGAAAGGGGCTAGCTGACGTGTTAGTATTTGGGACAAGGTGGCTTCCAGCTTGTGGTCCCTGCTTCCAGCTTGTGGTCCAAAGAAGGCTCCAATATTATTTACTGTGTCGGTGTGGAGCGTGAATATTTTGTATATGCGAATATGCAAATATTTGCGAATATCGACACTTCCAGAGGACACTGATCCCTCCTTTCAATTAGTAGTATAGGGTTTAGTGTTAGTTAGTTGAAAGATACAATCACGCATGCATACTATACGAATTTGATTACGATTTTCACATGGAAAAAAAAGTAAATGCAAATTTTGCAAACATTGGATGAATATTCGTACATATATTCACGAAATATAGCAAATTCAAATATGGCCCCTGCTGCTCCTCACTAGAAATGATGCACCCTGGCTAGGACATCGCGTAGTACATAGTTAGAGATGTGTTTAGGGCTTGGCACCCAGTGGCCTCTGTTTATAATCAGATCTTTAGGTGAGAAGTCTGGCAGGATGCTTTTATAAACTTTTAGAGATAACCTGAGAGATCTTTGGCCACAATATCTTCCGGTATTCCTCTGTACTTGATATTATCTCGCCAGAAGCGGTCCTCCAAATTGGCGACTTTAGAACGCAGATCGTGAACTTTGGTTTGCTGGTCACAGTGAGTGTCTTTAAGCTTGTTATATGAAGCAGTAAGCTTTGCCGTTTTCATTTCTTCATGGTCAATTCTGACCTCAGTATCACAGATTGCATGGTGGATAGGATGAAGCATGCTAGTGAGGTTGGCATGTATGGAGGAGCGAAATAGCAGCAACATGTTCTTAAAGGAGTCTCAGAAAGAGGTTTTGCATTATATGAAAAAAGTCTACACTCAGAGCCACTGGGTCTGTAAGAGCAACACGATTCTTAGTAGTGAACAGCCTTGACCTCTGTTTCGCAGTACTGGAGGAGGCTGGATATTATGGAGCCAACGCAGCTGCGTCAGTGTGCCATGGGGATGAGGCAACCAAAGCAGCTTCACCAAGATCCGTTGCATCGGAAGGCTCCTGAGCGCCCAAGGATTTAAGCAGATCATTAGGGAGCAAAACTGCAGGATAGGGGAAAAGTATCAGATTGCAGGGGGTCAAACCATTGGGAGCCCCTGGACTCTTCTGTACGGGGCCCAGCGGTCGAACTCCCACGATCAGACACTTATCCCCTATTTTAAGGATAGGGAATGTTTTTTTTCCACTGGACATCTTCTTTAATCAAGAAATATACAAGATAAAAATCATGAGTATGGTTCATACAAACCTGAAACCTGTCATCGTTTTTCTTGTAGTTTACCTGATTGAATACTCTTCTGCAATATTCTGTATGATCATTTTATAATAGCCATGCAGGGTTAGTTTTGGGTGTCACATAGTTTATAAGGTTAATAAAAATACATCAAGTTCAACTATTTTTTTTCCAGAAAAACATCCAGGCCCCCTTAACCTCTGAGGATGTCACACCTAGTGATGAAACATGTTAGGGGGGACTTTGTAAAAGATTTTTAATATCAGCACTAACACCTTACCATGGCATACACTGCAGGTATGCTAAGGGAAAGAAATGTATAAAGTATGCTCATTAAGCAACTAATACTAGTAGCAGAGTGGTGTTGGATGTGCTGGGCTTTTAATTCACAGTTTATGCTGACCATTTGAGTTGATTTAAGTTGTTACATTAAAAGTTAAGTTTTATCCATTAGAGTGAGGGATAAAAGTGGACCCTTTACTCCATCTTATTTAGGCAGAGTTGCCAAAAATAGCTGATTACCTGATGCCTAAATGGGGGCTGGGTTCAGTGCTGTTCTGCAGGTGGATACCGTGAAGCATGCTGGGATGCTTCCCCCCGCAGGAATATCTCAGGACATGAGATGAGGTGAGGCAGTTAGTGGAGGAGAGTTGCTTTCCCAGATTCCAGAAGCTGATGGTGAGCCCAGAGCCTCGGTGGGAGATTTCCTACCACAATAGTTTTGGAAGTCGTGTATTGGGGTTGCTTTGTGATTATTTTAGGGGAAAAAAAGTTACTGCCAGCACATAATTCCCTGAGAGATCCCTTCTTTACTTTTTTTTTTGCTTATGTGTGACTTATTTATTAACTGGTTTCAGCCTGTTGATAATTTTCTTTCACCTAAGCAATTTCTTCTTTTTTATTTGGTAGTAGCTTTTTCTGCTCCATGTTTGAGCTGGAGTAAATTTAGTCAATTTTTAACCCTGTTTTAAACCTATCCCTGTCCTAGAGACTTGGATGTGGACATTGGATTGCAGAGCTTCAGATCCGAAGCTGTAGCCTGGGACCTGCAGATCAGGAGAGCAACACTGAGAAGAGTGCAAATCATCTTCCAGAAGATTGTGAATGTAATGGGAACGGACGCTACAGTGGATGGTAAACGGTAGGTTTGGAATGAGGCTCACACAAGTTACCGTATTTTTCGCCATATAAGACGCTCCGGCATATAAGACGCACCCAATTTTAAAGGATGAAAATCTATAAAAAAAAGATTTTGAACCTTCAACCTGCGGACCTCCAGATATTGCAAAACTACAACTCCCAGCACTACAGGAGTTGTAGTTTTGCAACATCTGGAAGTCCGCAGGTTGAAGACCACTGGTATAGGAGGTAATACTCACGTGTCCCCGTCGCTCCAGACCCGTCACCGCTGCCCTGGATGTCGCCCTCCATCGCGGTCGTCCCGTCCCCGGGGTGTCCCCGTCGCTCCGGAACGTCTCTGCTGCCTGGTATCCTCGCTCTCCGTCGCCGCCATCACGTCTGTACGCACGCCGCTACACGCTGCTACACACATCGCTCCTATTGGATGACGGGACGGCGTGCATGACAACGTGATGATGACGAAGGAGAGCGCCGGCCATGCAGGGGATCCCGGCACGGAGCAGACACCGAGGAGGCAGGTAAGGTCCCTCCCGGTGTCCTGTAAGCTGTTCGGGATGGCACGATTTCACTGCGGCAGTCTCGAACAGCCCGACTGAGCAGCCGGGTTAGTGTCACTTTCGCTTCAGACATGGCGGTCAGCTTTGATCGCCGTGTCTGAAGGGTTAATGCAGGGCATCACCGTGATCGGTGATGTCCTGTATTAGCCGAGGGTCCCGGCCTTTGATGGCCGTAGGGACCGCTGCGATAGGACAGGTTTTAATGTGTATTTGCCGTATAAGACGCACCAACTCCCCCCCCCCCCCCCCCGTAGTTTTGGGGAAGAAAAACTTCATCTTATACGGCGAAAAATACAGTACTTTTCATGCTAAGGAGTTCTGCAAGAAGATAATGGACTGACTTGCAGCAGAGGCCACAGAAGATGATGAGCAGTGGGCCTGGAACTGGGTTCTAGGACAAGGGTGCCACATATTATAGAGTTATATGAGAAGTGGACAGCTGCTCCAATTTTTCATAACTACAGATTTGAAGAACAAGTCACAGTGTGTTCTGAGGAGCGAAATATAGAGTGTGATGGCAGCATACTCCATGCAGAAGCAGCTTGGATACATGTCTGTGTGCCTGCAGAATTAAAACCGTGTGTGGAGTTGAGAACTGGGAGTAGATGTGGCTGGGCCTCATGAGTCTCTTAACACAGACACCAGGATTACTAATCTTGATAGCCTAAGTCCAAGCAATAATATCTAAAGTTATATTCCAACTACATCTAGCAGTAGGCCTTGTGTGCCAGTACCATCCCAGGATTGGCAAGAACCTTAGGAACCCAGTTATGACTCAATGACTGATGTGGGCAAGACTTGCATTATCCCTATGGGGACTATAAAATTGTATAAAAAAAGTTTAAAAAAAGTTAAGTGATTTAACCCCTTACCTAATAAAAGTTTGAATCACCCCCCTTTTCCCATTAACCTGTTAAGGACCAAGGGCGTACAGGTACGCCTTTGCTCCCTGGTACTTAACCCCTTAAGGACCGGAGGTTTTTCCGTTTTTGCATTTTCGTTTTATGCTCCTTGCCTTTAAAAAATCATAACTCTTTCAAATGTACACCTAAAAATCCATTTGATGGCTTATTTTTTGCGCCACCAATTCTACTTTGTAATGACATCAGTCATTTTGCCCAAAAATCTATGGTGAAGCGGTAAAAAAAATCATTGTGCGACAAAATTGAAAAAATAAACGCTGTTTTGTAAATTTTGGGGGCTTCCGTTTCTACGTAGTACATTTTTCGGTAAAAATGACACCTGATATGTATTCTGTAGGTCCATACGATTAAAATGATACCCTACTTATATAGATTTGATTTTGTCGGACTTCTGGAAAAAATCATAACTACATGCAGGAAAATTAATACGTTTAAAATTGTCATCTTCTGACCCCTATAACTTTTTTATTTTTCCATGTATGGGGTGGTATGAGGGCTCATTTTTTGCGCCGTGATCTGAAGTTTTTAACGGTACTGTTTTTGCATTGATAGGACTTATTGATCACTTTTTATTCATTTTTAAATGATATAAAAAGTGACCAAAAATGCACTATTTTGGACTTTGGAATTTTTTTGCGCGCACGCCATTGACCGAGCGGTTTAATTAATGATATATTTTTATAATTCGGACATTTCCGCACGCGGTGATACCACATATGTTTATTTTTATTTTTATTTACACTGTGTTTTTTTTTTATTGGAAAAGGGGGGTGATTCAAACTTTTAATAGGGGAGGAGTTAAATGATATTTAATCACTTTTTTTTTCACTTTTTTTTTGCAGTGTTATAGGTCCCATAGGGGCCTATAACACTGCACACACTGATCTTCTATGTTGATCACTGGTTTCTCATAAGAAACCAGTGATCAACGATTCTGCCGCATGACTGCTCATGCCTGGATCTCAGGCACTGAGCAGTCATTCGGCGATCGGACAGCGAGGAGGCAGGAAGGGGCCCTCCCGCTGTCCTGTCAGCTGTTCGGGATGCCGCGATTAGCCGCGGCTATCCCGAACAGCCCGACTGAGCTAGCTGGGAACTTTCACTTTCACTTTTAGCCGCGCGGCTCAGCTCTGAGCGCGCGGCTAAAGGGTTAATAGCGCGCGGCGCCGCGATCGGCGCTGCGCGCTATTAGAGGCGGGTCCCGGCTTCACTATGACGCCGGGCCCGCCATGATATGACGCGGGGTTACTGTGTAACCCCGCGTTATATCAGAAGAGCAGGACCAAGGACGTACCGGTATGTCCTTGGTCCTTAAGGGGTTAAGGGCCAAGGGCGTACCTGTACGTCCGTGAGAATTTCGGTCCCTGCCGTGCACCGGGTGGGGACCTGACCAGGGTGACTGCTGATATCGATCAGCAAGCACCCCGCGCAAAGGACAAGGGGTGTCATCAGACCCCCCCATGTCGGCGCAAATCGCAAGTGAATTCACACTTGCGATTTGCGCTATTACAGGTCATTACGGGTCTATGGTTACCCGGTGACCCGGAATATAAGGGGGATCGCGGTTGTCTAAGACACCCACGATCCCCCTGAAAGGATAGGAGTGAGGTGGCAGGGGTGCCACCCCTCCTATCCCTGCTATTGGGCATCTAGAAGCGGTGTCCAATAGCAGATCAGGGGCGGGGGGGGGGGGTAACTTTCGTTTTCCCCGTTCTGCCCACCCACAATAGGCCGGGCAGAGCGGGGAACCAAAGGGAGATCGGCGGGCGAAAATTTCGTGCAGCTGGCTCCATGAATCCGATGGAAGCCGCTAAGTTGCCTAGCAACATCTAGAGGGCTACAGTCCGAGACCACTATACAGTGGTCTCTACACTGTTGCCCTCCAGATGTTGCAAAACTACAACTCCCAGCATGCCCAGACACCTGTCATGCTGGGATTTGTAGTTTTGCAACAGCTGGAGGGCTACAGTTTGGATATCACTGTGCAGTGAACTGTGGCCCTCTAGATCTTGCAAAACTACAACTCCCAGCATGCCCACATAGCAGTTTGCTGAATGGGCATGCTGGGATTTGCAGTTTTGCAACAGCTGGAGGGTCACAGTTTGAAGATCACTGTGCAGTAGTTTCTAAACTGTAGCCCTCCAGATGTTGCAAAACTGCAAATCCCAGCATTCCCAAACAGCAAACAGCTGTTTCGTCATGCTGGGAGTTGTAGTTGTGTACCTCCAGCTGTTGCATAACTATATCTCCCAGCATGCCCTTCGGAGATCAGTACATGCTGGGGGTTGTAGTTTTGCAACAGCTGGAGGCACACTGGTTGGTAAATACTGAGTTAGGTAACAGAATCTAACTGAAGGTTTTCCAACCAGTGTGCCTCCAGCTGTTGTAAAAGTACAACTCCCAGCATGCACTGTCTGTCAGTGCATGCTGGGAGTTGTAGTTTTGAAACAGCTGGAGGTTTGCCTCCCCCCCATGTGAACGTACAGGGTACATTCACACGAGAAGGTTTACAGTAAGTTTCCTGCTTCAAGTATGAGCTGCGGCAAATTTTTTGCCGCAGCGCACACTCCTAGTGGTAAGCTCACTATAAACCGCTGCTAGTGTGAATGTACCCTAAAAACACTACACTACACTACACTAACACAAAATAAAGGGTAAAACACTACATATACACCCCCCTTACACTGTCCCCCCCCCAATAAAAATGAAAAACGTGTTGTACGGCAGTGTTTCCAAAACGGAGCCTCCAGCTGTTGAAAAACAACAACTCCCAGCATTTCCGGACAGCCACTGACTGTCCAGGCATGCTGGGAGTTTAGGCTGGAGGCACCCTGTTTGGGAATCACTGGCGTAGAATATTCCTATATCCACCCCTATGCAATCCCTAATTTAGTCCTCAAATGCGCATGGCGCTCTCTCACTTCGGATCCCTGTCATATTTCAAGGAAACAGTTTAGGGCCACATATGGGGTATTTCCATACTCGGGAGAAATTGTCACTATATGGTGTCCTCATGCTGCCAACACCTCCACGCTGTGCCATTCACCGACTATATGGTGTCCTCATGCTGCCAACACCTCCTTGCTGTGCCATTCAGCCACTATATGGTGTCCTCATGCTGCCAACACCTCCACGCTGTGCCATTCAGCCACTTTATGATCTTCTCATGCTGCCAACACCTCCACGCTGTGCCATTCAGCCACGAAATGGTCTCCTCTTGCTGCCAACACCTCCACGCTATGTCATTCAGTCACTATATGGTCTCCTGACACTGATGCCACCACCAGGCTCTGTCATTGTGCTGCTGTGCGGCAGTGATTCTAAGAGCGATGCCGGTAATCTGCATGCTATTCTGAATAACAATATTATTTCACTACCCCAGCACACTCCATATGCGTTTTAGGACACAGCAAAGTGTTCTATACCCCTATAGAGGCTGTATGTAGGCTAGAAATAGCCTTATTTAATATTGATTTGCCGCGAACAAATTCAAATCGAAACAAACTTTTTCAGGAAATTCGGCGAATCGGCCGAATCGAATTTCTGAAAAGTTCGCTCATCTCTAATTAATAACTCTGGGATGCTTTTACCTATCATTCTGATTCCGAGACAGTTTTTAAGTGACATATTCTACTTTATGTTATTGGTAAAATTTTGTTGATACTTGCATAATTTCTTGGTGAAAAATTCAAAAATTTTATCAAAAAGTTAAAATTTAGCATTTTTCTAACTTTGAAGCTCTCTGCTTGTAAGGAAAATAAACATTCTAAATAAATAATATTTTGATTCACATATACAATATGTCTACTTTATGTTTGCATCATAAAGTTGACATGTTTTTACTTTTGGAAGACATCAGAAGTCTTCAAAGGTCAGCCGCAATTTTCCAATTTTTCACCAAATTTTCAAAATCAGAATTTTTCATGGACCAGTTCAGGTTTGAAGGGGATTTGAAGGGCCTTCAAGGCACCAAGACTTATATTATCCCTATGGGGACTATAAAATTGTGTAAAAAAAGTTTAAAAAAAGTTAAGTGATTTAACCCCTTACCTAATAAAAGTTTGAATCACCCCCCTTTTCCCATTAACCTGTTAAGGACCAAGGGCGTACAGGTACGCCTTTGCTCCCTGGTACTTAAGGGCCAAGGGCGTACCTGTACGTCCGTGAGAATTTCGGTCCCTGCCGTACACCGGGTGGGGACCTGACCAGGGTGACTGCTGATATCGATCAGCAAGCACCCCGCGCAAAGGACAAGGGGTGTCATCAGACCCCCCCATGTCGGCGCAAATCGCAAGTGAATTCACACTTGCGATTTGCGCTATTACAGGTCATTACGGGTCTATGGTTACCCGGTGACCCGGAATATAAGGGGGATCGCGGTTGTCTAAGACACCCACGATCCCCCTGAAAGGATAGGAGTGAGGTGGCAGGGGTGCCACCCCTCCTATCCCTGCTATTGGGCATCTAGAAGCGGTGTCCAATAGCAGATCAGGGGCGGGGGGGGGGGGGGTAACTTTCGTTTTCCCCGTTCTGCCCACCCACAATAGGCCGGGCAGAGCGGGGAACCAAAGGGAGATGGGCGGGCGAAAATTTCGTGCAGTTGGCTCCATGAATCAGATGGAAGCCGCTAAGTTGCCTAGCAACATCTAGAGGGCTACAGTCCGAGACCACTATACAGTGGTCTCTACACTGTTGCCCTCCAGATGTTGCAAAACTACAACTCCCAGCATGCCCAGACACCTGTCATGCTGGGATTTGTAGTTTTGCAACAGCTGGAGGACTACAGTTTGGATATCACTGTGCAGTGAACTGTGGCCCTCTAGATCTTGCAAAACTACAACTCCCAGCATGCCCACATAGCAGTTTGCTGAATGGGCATGCTGGGATTTGCAGTTTTGCAACAGCTGGAGGGTCACAGTTTGAAGATCACTGTGAAGTGGTTTCTAAACTGTAGCCCTCCAGATGTTGCAAAACTGCAAATCCCAGCATTCCCAAACAGCAAACAGCTGTCTCGTCATGCTGGGAGTTGTAGTTGTGTACCTCCAGCTGTTGCATAACTATATCTCCCAGCATGCCCTTCGGAGATCAGTACATGCTGGGGGTTGTAGTTTTGCAACAGCTGGAGGCACACTGGTTGGTAAATACTGAGTTAGGTAACAGAATCTAACTGAAGGTTTTCCAACCAGTGTGCCTCCAGCTGTTGTAAAAGTACAACTCCCAGCATGCACTGTCTGTCAGTGCATGCTGGGAGTTGTAGTTTTGAAACAGCTGGAGGTTTGCCTCCCCCCCATGTGAACGTACAGGGTACATTCACACGAGCAGGTTTACAGTAAGTTTCCTGCTTCAAGTATGAGCTGCGGCAATAGCGCACACTCCTAGTGGTAAGCTCACTGTAAACCGCTGCCAGTGTGAATGTACCCTAAAAACACTACACTACACTACACTAACACAAAATAAAGGGTAAAACACTACATATACACCCCCCTTACACTGTCCCCCCCCAATAAAAATGAAAAACGTGTTGTACGGCAGTGTTTCCAAAACGGAGCCTCCAGCTGTTGTAAAACAACAACTCCCAGCATTTCCGGACAGCCACTGACTGTCCAGGCATGCTGGGAGTTTAGGCTGGAGGCACCCTGTTTGGGAATCACTGGCGTAGAATATTCCTATATCCACCCCTAATTTAGTCCTCAAATGCGCATGGCGCTCTCTCACTTCGGATCCCTGTCATATTTCAAGGAAACAGTTTAGGGCCACATATGGGGTATTTCCGTACTCGGGAGAAATTGCACTAAAAATTTTGGACGGCTTTTTCTCCTTTTACCCCTTATGAAAAAGAAAAGTTGGGGGCTACACCAGCCTGTTAGTGTAAAAAAAAAAAAAATGTTTACACTAACATGCTGGTGTTGTCCTTTACTTTTTATTTTCACAAGAGGTCAAAGGAAAAAAAGACCCCCAAAATTTGTAACGCAATTTCTCCTGAGTATGGAAAAACCCCATATGTGGGCGTAAAATGCTCGGCGGGGACACAACAAGGCTCAAGAGTGAGAGCGCACTATGTACATTTGAGGCCTAAATTGGTGATTTGCACCGGGGTGGCTGATTTTACAGCGGTTCTGACATAAATGCAAAAAAATAAATACCCACATGTGACCCCATTTTGGAAACTACACCCCTCACGTAACGTAATAAGGGGTACAGTGAGCATTTATGCCCCACAGGGGTCTGACAGATTTTTGGAACAGTGGTCCGTGAAAATGAAAATTGTAATTTTTCATTTGCACAGCCCACTGTTCCTAAGATCTGTCAAGCGCCAGTGGGGTGTAAATGCTCAGTGCACCCCTTATTAAATTATGTGAGGTGTGTAGTTTCCAAAATGGGGTCACATGTGGGGGGGGGGGTCCACTGTTCTGGCACCACTGGTGGCTCTGTAAATGCACATGGCCCCTGACTTCCATTCCAAACAAATTCCCTTTTCAAAAGCTTAATGGCGCTCCTTCTCTTCTGAGCATTATAGTGCGCCAGCAGAGCACTTGACGTCCACACATGGGGTATTTCCATACTCAGAAGAAATGGGGTTACAAATTTTGGGGGTAATTTTCTCCTATTACCCCTTGTAAAAATTTAAAATTTAGGAAAAACCTGCATTTTAGTGAAAACTTTTTTTTTTCATTTACACAATCCGACTTTAACAAAAAGTCGTGAAATACCTGGGAGGTGTTAAGGCTCCTTGTACCCCTCGTTACATTCCTTGAGGGATGTAGTTTCCAAAATAGTATGCCATGTGTTTTTTTTGCTGTTCTGGCACCATAGGGGCTTCCTAAATGTGACATGCCCCCCAAAAACCATTTCAGAAAAACTCCCTCTCCAAAATCCCATTATCGTGCACTCACTTCTGAGCCCTCTACAGCGCCCGCCAAACACTTTACATACACATATGAGCTATTTCCTTACTCGAGAGAAATTGGGTTACAAATTTTGAGAGGATTTTTTTCCTTTTACCTCTTGTAAAAATTCAAAAACTGGGTCTACAAGAACATGCGAGTGTAAAAAATTTAGATTTTGAATTTTCTCCTTCACTTTGCTACTATTCCTGTGAAACACCTAAAGGGTTAACACACTTACTGAATGCCATTTTGAATATTTTGAGGGGTGCAGTTTTTATAATGGGGTCATTTGTGGGTTATTTCTAATATGAAGGCCCTTCAAATCCCCTTCAAACCTGAACTGGTCCATGAAAAATTCTGATTTTGAAAATTTGGTGAAAAATTGGAAAATTGCGGCTGACCTTTGAAGACTTCTGATGTCTTCCAAAAGTAAAAACATGTCAACTTTATGATGCAAACATAAAGTAGACATATTGTATATGTGAATCAAAATATTATTTATTTAGAATGTTTATTTTCCTTACAAGCAGAGAGCTTCAAAGTTAGAAAAATGCAAAATTTTAACTTTTTGATAACATTTTTGAATTTTTCACCAAGAAATTATGCAAGTATCAACAAAATTTTACCAATAACATAAAGTAGAATATGTCACTTAAAAACTGTCTCGGAATCAGAATGAAAGGTAAAAGCATCCCAGAGTTATTAATTAGAGATGAGCGAACTTTTCAGAAATTCGATTCGGCCGATTCGCCGAATTTCCTGAAAAAGTTTGTTTCGATTTGAATTTGTTCGCGGCAAATCAATATTAAATAAGGCTATTTCTAGCCTACATACAGCCTCTATAGGGGTATAGAACACTTTGCTGTGTCCTAAAATGCATATGGAGTGTGCTGGGGTAGTGAAATAATATTGTTATTCAGAATAGCATGCAGATTACCGGCATCGCTCTTAGAATCACTGCCGCACAGCAGCACAATGACAGAGCCTGGTGGTGGCATCAGTGTCAGGAGACCATATAGTGACTGAATGACATAGCGTGGAGGTGTTGGCAGCATGAGGACACCATATAGTGGCAGAATGACACAGCGTGGAGGTGTTGGCAGCATGAGAAGATCATAAAGTGGCTGAATGGCACAGCGTGGAGGTGTTGGCAGCATGAGGACACCATATAGTGGCTGAATGGCACAGCAAGGAGGTGTTGGCAGCATGAGGACACCATATAGTCGGTGAATGGCCCAGCGTGGAGGTGTTGGCAGCATGAGGACACCATATAGTGGCAGAATGACACAGCGTGGACGTATTGGCAGCATGAGGACACCATATAGTGGCAGAATGACACAGCGTGGACGTGTTGGCAGCATGAGGACACCATATAGTGGCTGAATGACACAGCGTGGACATGTTGGCAGCAAGAGGATACCATTTAGAGTACACACCAAGGCTTCACAACTTCCCCCCCCAAAAACAACATAATGATAATTTTTTGACAAAGATTTTTAAATTTTTTTTGATAAAAACAATCTCAAATGAACGAGTTGATGAGGCCCCAAAATTAGAACGGTGGACCACCAAAAATCTGAATTTTCACCAAAAAGGATGAAGAAGCAGAATTAATCCCTCTTTGTATTTTTTTTGTAAAATTTTACGTAATAAATCACACGCAACAAGCGTTCCGTTGTGTAATGGTTATCCTTCTGGAAATTTCAAATTTATTACCGTTTCCCCAAATGTAGGACATCCTCGAAAGATAAAACTTACTATACCATATCAGGATAAGCTGGCTTGCAATGGCATCTTGCAGGTTACCCTTTATTCTGAAACGTGCATCCCTGCAAAAAAGTTTCCAGAGAACGTTTGATGCCCGTCAGAAGATTGGCGTGACAGATGCCCGTCTGAAGCTAGGCATGAAGGATGCCCGCGAGAAAATGGTCGCTAAAGATGCATGTTTCAGAATAAAGGGTAAAGTGCAAGATGCCCGAGAGATGTTGAATTCCAAAAAGCAGCATGTGGGTTTTGCAGTAAAACCGCCAAAATTGATGGACGCCGGGGAAAATATCAGCCTGAAGAGGAGCGCACCGGCCATCACTATGAACTCCGCCATGGCTCAATGGTCCCCATCCATAAACATTACCAAGACCATCCAGATTTCACAGCAGAAAACCATTACCCCAGGTCTTAGTAACAGCGTTAAGGGAATGCAAATAAATGTTGTCAACCATCAACTGAATGGCACAGCGTGGAGGTGTTGACAGCATGAGGACACAATATAGTGGCTGAATGGCACAGCAAGGAGGTGTTGGCAGCATGAGGACACCATATAGTGGCTGAATGGCACAGCGCGGAGTTGGCTGATTACACTACACACCAGGGCTTCGCAATCTCTCCAAAAAACAACACAAAATGAGAAATGTTTGACAAAGATTTCTCATAGGTAGCTCCCGCTATCCAAAAATTTTAAATTCCCAGACCCAGGCCCCACCTCTGCGGCATCAGGAACCCATATATTGCCTGAAGGACACAGCCTGGAGTTGGTTGATGCACCAGTACACACAGGGCTTCACAATCTGCCCCAATATCAACAAAATTGTATACATTTTAAAAGAAAATGTATACCTTTGTGTAAGAACAAGCGCATATCCAACATTTCAGAAGACTCTATAATGCAGGACGGTGGACCACCCAAAGACATTCTTCTCAAAAATAATAAACCACACAATGTTTGAAATTATTTTAAAAAAACTTATTACATACGTGTGTAAGCGCATCTGTCTCCAAAAGATCAGATCACCAAAGGATTTTTTTTCGCCAAAAATGATTAAGCAGAGTTAATCCCTCTCCGGATTTTTTACATTTTTTTTTTATTTTCATTAAAAAATCACACGCAACAATCGTTCCGTTGTGTAAAGGTTAGCATTCTGCAAATTTCTATTTTATTACTGATAAAATTATCAGTAAATTTAACAATAACACTACCCAAGAGTGTTTAATTACCCCATACATTGCATCAGGAACAGTCAGGAGTAGGCCTCAGAAGTACCCAAGAGGCTTTAACCCCTTAAGGACCGAGCCCTTTTTCACCTTAAGGACCGGAGCGTTTTTTGCAATTCTGACCACTGTCACTTTAAATATTAATAACTCTGGAATGCTTTTAGTTATCATTCTGATTCCGAGATTGTTTTTTCGTGACATATTCTACTTTAACTTAGTGGTAAAATTTTATGGTAACTTGCATCCTTTCTTGGTGAAAAATCACCAAATTTGATGAAAAAAATGAAAATTTTGCATTTTTCTAACTTTGAAGCTCTCTGCTTGTAAGGAAAATGGATATTCAAAATATATTTTTTTTGGGTTCACATATACAATATGTCTACTTTATGTTTGCATCATAAAATTTATGAGTTTTTACTTTTGGAAGACACCAGAGGGCTTCAAAGTTCAGCAGCAATTTTGAAATTTTTCACAAAATTTTCAAACTCGCTATTTTTCATGGACCAGTTCACGTTTGAAGTGGATTTGAAGGGCCTTCATATTAGAAATGCCCCATAAAAGACCCCATTATAAAAACTACACCCCCCAAAGTATTCAAAATGACATTCAGTAAGTGTATTAACCCTTTAGGTGTTTCACAGGAATAGCAGCAAAGTGAAGGAGAAAATTCAAAATTTTCATTTTTTACACTCGCATTTTCTTGTAGACCCAATTTTTGAAAGGGGTAAAAAGGAGAAAATTTTTACTTGTATTTGAAACCCAATTTCTCTCGAGTAAGCACATACCTCATATGTCTATGTTAATTGTTCAGCGGGCGCAGTAGAGGGCTCAGAAGGGAAGGAGCGTCAAATGGTTTTTGGGGGGCATGTCACCTTTAGGAAGCCCCTATGGTGCCAGAACAGCAAAAAAACACACATGGCATACCATTTTGGAAACTAGACTCCTCAGGGAACGTAACAAGGGGTAAAGTGAACCTTAATACCCCACAGGTGTTTAAGACTTTAGCATATGTAAAAAAAATTATATATTTTTTACCTAAAATGCTTGGTTTCCCAAAATTTTTACATTTTTAAAAAGTGTAATAGCAGAAAATACCCCCCAAAATTTGAAACCCAATTTCTCCCGATTCAGAAAACACCCCATATGGGGGTGAAAATTGCTCTGCTGGCGCACTACAGGTCTCAGAAGAGAAGGAGTCACATTTGGCTTTTTGAAGCAAATTTTGCTCTGGGGGCATGTCGCATTTAGGAAGCCCCTATGGTGCCAGAACAGCAAAAAAAAAAACACATGGCATACCATTTTGGAAACTAGACCCCTCGGGGAACGTAACAAGGGGTAATGTGAACCTTAATACCCTACAGGTGTTTCACGACTTTTTCATATGTGAACATTTTTTATTTTTTTTTACCTAAAATGCTTGGTTTCCCAAAATTTTTACATTTTTAAAAAGGGTAATAGCAGAAAACACCCCCCAAAATTTGAAGCCCAATTCCTCCCGATTCAGAAAACACCCCATATGGGGGTGAAAAGTGCTCTGCTGGCGCACTACAGGTCTCAGAAGAGAAGGAGTCACATTTGGCTTTTTGAAAGCAAATTTTGCTCTGGGGGCATGCCGCATTTAGGAAGCCCCTATGGTGCCAGAACAGCAAAAAAAAAAACACATGGCATACCATTTTGGAAACTAGACCCCTCGGGGAACGTAATAAGGGGTAATGTGAACCTTAATACCCTACAGGTGTTTCATGACTTTTGCATATGTGAACATTTTTTATTTTTTTTTACCTAAAATGCTTGGTTTCCCAAAATTTTTACATTTTTAAAAAGGGTAATAGCAGAAAACATCCCCCAAAATTTGAAGCCCAATTTCTCCCAATTCAGAAAACACCCCATATGGGGGTGAAAAGTGCTCTGCTGGCGCACTACAGGTCTCAGAAGAGAAGGAGTCACGTTTGGCTTTTTGAAAGCAAATTTTGCTCTGGGGGCATGCCGCATTTAGGAAGCCCCTATGGTGCCAGGACAGCAAAAAAAAAAACACATGGCATACCATTTTGGAAACTAGACCCCTCGGGGAACGTAACAAGTGGTTAAGTGAACCTTTATACCCCACAGGTGTTTTATGACTTTTGTATACGTAAAAAAAAAAATTTTTTTTTTTACCTAAAATGCTTGTTTTCCAAAATCTTACATTTTTAAAAAGGGTAATAGCAAAAAATACCCCAGAAAATTTGAAGCCCAATTTCTCCCGAGTACGGCGATACCCCATATGTGGCCCTAAACTGTTGCCTGGAAATACGACAGGGCTCCAAAGTGAGAGTGCCATGCGCATTTGAGGCCTAAATTAGGGATTGCATAGGGGTGGACATAGGGGTATTCTACGCCAGTGATTCCCAAACAGGGGGCCTCCAGCTGTTGTAAAACTCCCAGCATGCCTGGACAGTCAGTGGCTATCTGGCAATACTGGGAGTAGTTGTTTTGCAACAGCTGGAGGCTCCGTTCTGGAAACAGTGGCGTACCAGACGTTTTTCATTTTTATTGGGGAGGGGAGGGGGGCTGTGTAGGGGTATGTGTATATGTAGTGTTTTTTACTTTTTATTTTATTTTGTGGTAGTGTAGTGTTTTTAGGGTACAGTCACACGAGCGGGGGTTCACAGTAGTTTCTCGCTGGCAGTTTGAGCTGCGGCAGAAAATATAACACAGCTCAAACTTGCAGCCGGATACTTACTGTAATCCTCCGCCCATGTGAGTGTACCCTGTACGTTCACATTGGAGGGGGGAACATCCAGCTGTTGCAAAACTACAACTCCCAGCATGGACGGTCTATCAGTGCATGCTGGGAGTTGTAGTTTTGCAACCGCTGGAGGCTCCGTTTTGGAAACAGTGACGTACCAGACGTTTTTCATTTTTATTGGGGAGGGAGGGGGCTGTGTAGGGGTATGTGTATATGTAGTGTTTTTTACTTTTTATTTTATTGTGTGTTAGTGTAGTGTAGTGTTTTTAGGGTACAGTCGCATGGGCGGGGGTTCACAGTAGTTTCTCGCTGGCAGTTTGAGCTGCGACAGAAAATTTGCCGCAGCTCAAACTTGCAGCCGGATACTTACTGTAATCCTCCGCCCATGTGAGTGTACCCTGTACATTCACATTGGGGGGGGGGAAACATCCAGCTGTTGCAAAACTACAACTCCCAGCATGTACGGTCTATCAGTGCATGCTGGGAGTTGTAGTTTTGCAACAGCTGGAGACACACAGGTTGTGAAACACCAAGTTTGGTAACAAACTCAGTGTTTTGCAACCAGTGTGCCTTCAGCTGTTGCAAAAGCTACAACCCCCAGCATGTACGGACAGCGGAAGGGCATGCTGGGTCTTGTAGTTATGCAACAGCCGGAGGCATACTACATTGGCTGGGGATGCTGGGGATTGTAGTTATGCAACAGCTGGAGACACACTGGTTTACTACTTAACTCAGTGTGCCTTCAGCTGTTGCAAAACTACAACTCTCAGCAGTCACCGACAGCCAACGGGCATGCTGGGAGTTGTAGTTATGCAACCACCAGATGCACCACTACAACTCCCAGCATGCACTTTAGCTGATTGTGCAAGCTGGGAGTTGTAGTTACACAACAGCTGAAGGTACACTTTTACATAGAAAGAATGTGCCTTCAGCTGTTGCAAAACTATAAGTCCCAGCATGCCCATAAGGGCATGCTGGGAGTTGTGGTGGTCTGCCTCCTGCTGTTGCATAACTACAGCTCCCAGCATGCCCTTGTTGCATGCTGGGAGCTGTTGCTAAGCAACAGCAGGAGGCTGTCACTCACCTCCAACGATCCAGCAGCACAGGTCAGTCCCTCGTCGTCGCCGCCGCCGCCGCTGCTCCTGGGGCCCCGATCCCAACAGGGACGCCGGGGATCGGGGTCCCCAGCACCGGGGGTCGTCTTCCCGCACCCGCTCACGTCCTCCGAAAGAGGGGCGGAGCGGGTTGCGGGAGTGACACCCGCAGCAGGCGCCCTGATTGGTCGGCCGGTAATCCGGCCGACGAATCAGAGCGATCGTGAGGTGGCACCAGTGCCACCTCACCCCTGCTGCCTCTGGCTGTTCGGGGCCGTCTCTGACGGCCCCGATCAGCCAGTAATTCCGGGTCATCGGGTCACTGGAGACCCGATTGACCCGGAATCTGCCGCAGATCGCTGGACTGAATTGTCCAGCGATCTGCGGCAATCGCCGACATGGGGGGACATAATGACCCCCCTGGGCGATATGCCGGGATGCCTGCTGAACGATTTCAGCAGGCATCCGGCTCCGGCTCCCCTCCGGCTAGCGGTGGGGGCCGGAAATGCTCAGGGCGTATCCATACGCCCTCGGTCCTTAAGGACTTGGAAACGGGGGCGTATGGATACGCCATATGTCCTTAAGGGGTTAATAACCCCTTACCTTGCCCGATCAATTGCGAGATCGAGCAATAACAGGTGTGTTATGGCCTCAGATGTCCTGGCCCGCACTAGTGCTCCACTGAACGGATTAGCGTGTCTCTATCTTTCAAGGACAGGTGCGTGTTACATGCTGAAACAAGTTCCTGATAGGGATCTGGGATTGCAATTATTTACCCTTAAAACAAGGAATTACCAGTAAGTGAGGGTCATAAGCTCGCGTTGATTAAATCCCTGCCCTTTGTACACACCGCCCGTCGCTACAACCGATTGGATTGGTTAGTGAGGTCCTCGGATCAGCCCAGGCGGGGTAGGAGAAGGCCCTGGCAGAGCGCCGAGAATTTAACGATCATTGTTGAAATTGGCATTAAGCATGTATTTAGCTACTGCTAAACATCCAAAAATTTAAGGCCCAAGGCCAGAGGCACCAGGGAGGCAAGTAGTTTGTGAAAGACACAGAATGAATCTGGAGCAGTCATTCGCAGTACCCAAGAGGGTTTCATAACCCCTTACATTTAAAGATCAATGTTTACATTTGCATTAAGCATGTATTTAGCTACTGCTAAACTTCAAAAAATTATAGGCCCAAGGCCTGAGGCACCAGTGAGGCAAGTAGTTTGTGAAAGACACAGAATGAGTCTGGAGCAGTCATTCGCAGTACCCAAGAGCGTTTCATAACCCCTTACATTTAAAGATCAATGTTTACTTTGCATTAAGCATGTATTTAGCTACTGCTAAACATCCAAAAATGTAAGGCCTAAGGCCAGAGGCACCAGGGAGGCAAGATGTTTGTGAAAGACACAGAATGAGTCTGTAGCAGTCATTCGCAGTACCCAAGAGGGTTTCATAACCCCTTACATTTAAAGATCAATGTTTACATTTGCATTAAGCATGTATTTAGCTACTGCTAAACTTCAAAAAATTACAGGCCCAAGGCCAGAAGCATCAGTTTCCCCCATATTAGGAGCATAGATGTCCCCCAGATTAGGCAGCATAGATGTCCCCCAGATTAGGAGCATACATGTCCCCCAGATTAGGCAGCATAGATGTCCCCCAGATTAGGAGCATAATTGTCCCCCAGATTAGGCAGCATAGATGTCCCCCAGATTAGGAGCAAAATTGTCCCCCAGATTAGGCAGCATAGATGTCCCCCAGATTAGGCAGCATAGATGTCCCCCAGATTAGGAGCATAGTTGTCCCCCAGATTAGGAGCATAGTTGTCCCCCAGATTAGGAGCATAGTTGTGCCCCAGATTAGGAGCATAGTTGTCCCCCAGATTAGGAGCATAGTTGTCCCCCAGATTAGGAGCATAGTTGTCCCCCATATTAGGCAGCATAGTTGTCCCCCATTCAGCGCGGGCCGGTAAGAACCAATCAAAGGGCCGTATGTGGCAAGCGGGCCGTACAATGCCCAGGTCTGCCCCAGAGGGTTTCATAACCAACGATAATAGAGAAAATTTTGTTGTAGGAGCATGGTCAATCTACTCAGACCCATCTGTCATTGGTGTTATGATTCGGCGAGCTGGATGTGGATCCTCTGTGTCAGCGAGGGATTGGCGTGGACCGTGTAGGTGGACCGGTTCTAGGGTTGCTACTGGTTTTCACCAGAGCCCGCCGCAAAGCAGGATGGTCTTGCTGCGGCGGTAGCAACCAGATCGTATCCACCGGCAACGGCTCAACCTCGCTGACTGCTGAGAAGGCGTGGGACAGAAGGACTAGGCAGAAGCACGGTCAGACGTAACAGAAGGTCGGGCAGGCGGCAAGGTTCATAGTCAATAGCAATAGCAGGAGGTCAGGAACACAGTAATGGTAAACACAGTAGAAGCTTTCTCAAGGCACTAAGGCAACAAGATCCGGCAAGGAAGTGCAGGGGAAGGGAGGTAATATAGCCAGGGAGCAGGTGGAAGCTAATTAGGCTGATTGGGCCAGGCACCAATCATTGGTGCACTGGCCCTTTAAATCTCAGAGAGCTGGCCAGAACATGATAGCCGGGGACCGGGACGGGTAAGTGGCTTGGGATGTGATTCGCGAGCGGGCGCGTCCCGCTATGCGAATCGCATCCCCATCATGAATGTCAGTGCAGCGCTCCCGGTCAGCGGGCCCGACCGGGACGCTGCATAGAGGAGAAAGCCGCGAGCGCTCCGGGGAGGAGCAGGGACCCGGAGCGCTCGGCGTAACAATTGGTAGCTGGAAATCCTGGCTGATCCATCCCTGATTCATCTTCACAAACGTCAGTCTCTCCACATTTTTAGTGGACAAACAAGTTCGCCTTGGGGTGACTATGGCCCCGGCCGCACTAAACACCCGCTCTTATGGCACACTACTGGCCGGGCAGGACAGCTTTTCCAGGGCAAACTCTGCTAGTTGTGGCCATAAATCAAGTTTGGCTGCCCAGAAATCCAGCAGATCTTCAATGGTTGTTGGCATGGCCATGTCAGGGTATTCCACCACCTGCTGGTTCAGGTCCTGCTCCATGTCTACCTGCTACTGATGAGTTGCTTCACTATGCGGGTGAAGAAAGCTACTCATCAGCGACTGTAGACTCAGGCTGCTGCTGATTGAGCTGGTACTGCTCCTCCCACCCATCTCCTCCCCAGCAGCCATGGCAGTGGAAGGTGAGTGCAGAGGGCCCCCCAAGTCAGACCTGCGAGTGGATGGACCATGTGGCCGATAGGCATCAGCCAACTGACTACGTAGAATCTCTCTTTAGTAGGTAAGTTTGCCCTCCCTCTTAGTGGGTGTAAAAAAAGGCCCCCATTTTGGGACGGTAGCGAGGGTCTAATAAGGTGGAGATCCAGAAGTCATCCCGCTGATGAATTTTGACAATTCGGGGGTCACTATGCAAGCAACTGAGCATGCATCGTGCCATTTGCGCCAGTGACTCGGAGGGACTACCTGCCTCCATCTCCACTGCATACTGCCACGGTGTGTCTGGGTCCTCTGTCTCAACTTCCTCATAACCCTCCAGCTCCTCTGGCTGCTCCTGCTCCTCCTCTCCTGTCCGAAGACTAGAAACACCGGCCATCTCATCCAACCTAAACTGTGCTCCGCTCTGCTCCTCATCATCCTTCTCCTCCACTTCAGCCCCCACAGGGCTCATGTAGCCTTGAGATGTAGGCACAACGTCTCCATTGCCGTGACCAGCCATGGTTTCAATAATTTGTTGTAGGAAATGTAGGAGTGGAATTATGTCGTTCATGGCGTAATCCCGGCGACTCACAAATAATGTGGCTTCCTCAAAGGGCCTCAGCAAACGGCAGGTGTTACGTATGAGCTGCCATTGGTTCACATTGAAGTTACACAGGGGAGTACTCCTATCTGCTTGGATCATCAAGAAATCGGTGAAGGCTTTTCTTTGTTCGTATAGTCTGTCCAACATATGGAGGGTGGAATTCCAACGTGTGGCAATGTCACAAATAAGACTATGTTGTGGGATACAGTTCTGACGCTGCAGCTCAAGGAAGGTGTGCTTGGCGGTGTACGAGTGGCTGAAGTGCATGCACAGTTTCCTTGCCATTTTCAGGATGTTTTTCAAATGGGGTGAAGACTTGAGGAAGTGCTTGACAACCAGATTCAACACGTGTGCCATGCAGGGCGCATGTTTCACACTTCCTAGTCGCAACGTGGACACAATGTTCTTCCCGTTGTCTGTCACCGTGGTTCCCATTTAGGAAGCCCCTATGGTGCCAGAACAGCAAAAAAAAAAAAAAAAAAAACACATGGCATACTATTTTGAAAACTACACCTATCAAGGCACATAACAAGGGGTCCAGTGAGCGTTAACACCCCACTAGTGTTTAATAAATGTTAATTAAGTGGGATGTGAAAAGGAAAATTTTTATTTTTTTACACTAAAATGCTGGGGTTACCCCAAAGTGGTAAAAGGAGAAAATGTCCCGATAAATTTGTAAATACATTTCTTTGGAGTAAGGACATACCTCATATCCGGGCATAAACAGCTCTGCGGGTGCACACCGGTCACGGAAGAGCAGGGGCGCAGTCAGGGGCCTTGAGTTTCTTCATAACTGCCTATGGAGCCAGAACAGTGGGACCCCCCCTCAAGGAGGGTTACATGGGGTAAATTACTAAAATGGGGTACACTTAGTTACTAAAGTGGGGTACAGTGGGACATAAAATCATAAAAAAGGTTATGTTCCCAGAATGATGACCCAGAGCATAGCCAAAACTAAAAAATATGCCCACCCCAAACCCTATGCTCTGAATCATGATTCTGGGAAAGTGATGTGTGTGGCTGTCCCTATCCTGTTGCCTCAAATGTGCACCCTGCTCAGGTGGAGAGAGAGCACTGCGCATTTGAGGCAACATGAAAAAGTTCCCGATGATAGCGACTCAGTGACCCATGACCCATTTTTTGAAAAAATACCCCCAGAGGTCTTATCAGTTTTTTTTTTTAATAAAAGAGTTTTTGTGGGCAATTTAGTGGTTTTATGGGGTTAAAATTTGGAATGTACTCTGGACTTTGTACATTGGGGTCAAATTATGGGAAATTAAAATGAAAAGGGAAAATTTAGTACTGCATGGAAGTGTGATACTCCTTGAAGCAGTTTTTAATGCAGAGGCCCGAATGATCAGGGCAAGTGTCACATTGAGTGGTGGTGTCCTTCCATATCCTCCTCTTGTGACACACTGTGCATTTTTCTGGGATCGTCCCTTCTTTCCAGTGGGGGGACAGTGGGGGAACTTCACCTGGAAAGTGTTGGCCTGGGATGATCCTGGCACCTATAACTTCAGTTCCTTGGGAAGTCTGACCTACTCTTTCCCGGTCGCCAAAGATCAGGATCTTTAGGACTTCTTCTTGGAACTGCAGGAATGTCCTTGTGTTGCCAGCATGCTGGGACAGTACAAAAGAGTTGTACATGGCAACCTGTACCAAATAGACCGCAACTTTTTCGTACCATACCCTTGTTTTGCGCATGGCCATGTATGGCTTGAGGACTTGATCAGAAAGATCAACTCCCCCCATATACTGAATATAGTCTAGAATACAATCGGGCTTGATGACCAGTGTTGGGGTGAGCTGCCGTTACCATGAATTGTGGTCAACATAAGGACATCCCTCTTATACCTGACCAGCAAAAGGTTTTCATAAATAAGGGCACAGGACTCACCCTTGAGCATAGGTGTCTGGATCAAATTTAGAAGGAGGCCTCTCTGGTTCTTCTGCACGGTTCCACAAGTGGACGTGGATCTGGAGGCAAGGGATGTGAACAGAGGGAAGCTGGTTTAAAAGTTGTCCACATACAATAGCAACAGTAACCCTTATCAAGCAATGGGTGCACAAGGTCCCAAACTATTTTTCCGCTAACATCCAGAGTGGGGGAACATTCTGCGGGTTCAATACAGGAATCTTGTCCCTCATATACTTTAAACTTGTAAGTGTACCCGGAGGTACTCTCACAAAGTTTGTAGAGTTTCACGCCATACCGCGCCCGCTTCGAGGGAATATACTGGCGGAATATACACAGTACAGTACTAGGTGGCATGTGAAAGGAAAATGGATTACTGATACATGTGAGCAGAAATACAAGAAATATCAGCAGCAGGATCGCAGCAAGGAAAGGATTACACTAAGCACTGAACTGTTATTGTTGATTCTGCTAACAAGCTAAAAGAACTGGGGAGGAGGAAAATACACTGCAACACTGCTGACACTGTATTGCAGCACTGCTACATTATATGCTACACGCATGTACACTTTGCTCTGCACTGTATGCTATGTACACATAGCTCTGCAATGTTTGCTACACACGTGCAGCTCTGCACCATTTACTACACACACACTTAGGGATTTTATAAAACAAATGCACAAAACAACATATGTTATAAAGCTGGAATCAGGGGCTCTGTCACTAGATTGTGCTGCCTTCACATAGTGTAGCACATACCTGATGACAAATTCACTTTAAAAAAAAGAAAATAACAGCTATACAACTTAAAGTTACAGATATTATAGTTCTGAGAAGAGATGTTGTGCGGGTTGGAAAAACAAGCAAAGCCTTTGCACCAGATCCCTGTATATTGTGCTCACTTTTCCACCTGTTTCTTATGTACCTTACCCCTTTCCCTGGCTCTACACTCATCCCAGTATTCTAATATTGTGAAAATGTCAGAATATTTTTCTTTTACATGTAGGACATCTAGTGGTACTTTAGAAAAGTGCATGTTTCTAGAAGATGCATGACTTTAATGACAGAGTGTGATGTACTGTATAAGGGTGCATTCACACCACGTTTTATACCGTTCCCGTATACGTTTTCAATGTGAAAACCATATGGAATCGTATTGAAAACCATATGCATTGACTCTCCATTGAAAAGCGTATGCCAAAAGATGCATCCGGTTGTGTCCGTTTTGCATCCTGTACGGTTTTGTCAGGTTTCTTCCCGTTCCCAAAACTGTGGCCTACCACGGTTTTTGGTCTGGGTGAAAAACCGTATTAAACTGTATAGTTTTTTTTTTTTTTTAATTTTTTTTTTTTTTTTACATGGGAGTCAGTGGGAACCATACAGAACTGTATGTGCGTTCCATCCGGTTTGCACCATATGTTTTTTGACTTTGCACAGTTTTTTTTCTTGGAATTTCCATCAAACAAGTAAAACAATTCATAATGGAGTGAAAAGTTAAAAACATATACGTTTTTTTTCTTAAAAAACGGATGCAACTGGACATCATTTTTCAAACCGTATACGGTTTTTAACTGTATACTGGTTAAAATTTATACACAAGTTTTGATACAGTTTAGACCAGTTTTGAGGAATCCGTTTTTTATCAACAACCTGATACGGGAACTGTACTGCAAAAATGTGTTGTGAATGCAGCCTAACACAGTTATAACAATGCATAGTTATGTATGAACAAATATGTATTCTTTATGATAGATATTTACTCAATGGATAATTATCATCATAGGCAACATGAAATAATATATATCTAGGTGACCTATTTAACTAGAATACAAATTTCTTTGCAGAGCATATGTATTACATTTGTATTGTTGAGCATTATCATCCCCTAAAGATGAGCAAATAGAATCTGACAAATCCGAATTAGTTACAAAATTCAGGAAAGATTCAATTTGCAACGAATGCGAATATCGCCACGATTCTATCGTGCAAATCACTTTATTAAACACCATTTAGTGTGGTCCATCCTCCAGGGCATTTGAAATGGCAGATGTCACGATGCCGGCTGGCAGGTAGTGGACCCTCTGTGCCAGAGAGGGATTGGCGTGGACCGTGCTAGTGGACCGGTTCTAAGCCACTACTGGTTTTCACCAGAGCCCGCCGCAAAGCGGGATGGTCTTGCTGCGGCGGTAGTGACCAGGTCGTATCCACTAGCAACGGCTCACCTCTCTGGCTGCTGAAGATAGGCGCGGTACAAGGGAGTAGGCAGAAGCAAGGTCGGACGTAGCAGAAGGTCGGGGCAGGCAGCAAGGATCGTAGTCAGGGGCAACGGCAGAAGGTCTGGAAACACAGGCAAGGAACACACAAGGAACGCTTTCACTGGCACTAAGGCAACAAGATCCGGCAAGGGAGTGCAAGGGAAGTGAGGTAATATAGGGAAGTGCACAGGTGAAAACCCTAATTGGAACCACTGCGCCAATCAGCGGCGCAGTGGCCCTTTAAATCGCAGAGACCCGGCGCGCGCGCGCCCTAGGGAGCGGGGCCGCGCGCGCCGGGACAGAACAGACGGGGAGCGAGTCAGGTAGGGGAGCCGGGGTGCGCATCGCGAGCGGGCGCTACCCGCATCGCGAATCGCATCCCGGCTGGCAGCAGGATCGCAGCGCCCCGGGTCAGAGGACGTGACCGGAGCGCTGCAGCGGAGGGAGTGAAGCGAGCGCTCCGGGGAGGAGCGGGGACCCGGAGCGCTCGGCGTAACAGTACCCCCCCCCTTGGGTCTCCCCCTCTTCTTGGAGCCTGAGAACCTGAGGAGCAGACTTTTGTCAAGGATGTTGTCCTCAGGTTCCCAGGATCTCTCTTCAGGACCACAACCCTCCCAGTCTACTAAAAAAAATTTTTTCCCTCTGACCTTTTTGGCAGCCAAAATTTCCTTGACCGAGAAGACGTCCGAGGAGCCGGAAACAGGAGTGGGAGGAACAGATTTGGGAGAAAAACGGTTGAGGATGAGTGGTTTGAGAAGAGAGACGTGAAAGGCATTAGGGATACGAAGAGAAGGAGGAAGAAGAAGTTTATAAGAGACAGGATTAATTTGACACAAAATTTTGAAAGGACCAAGATAGCGTGGTCCCAACTTGTAGCTAGGGACACGGAAGCGGACATATTTAGCGGAGAGCCATACCTTGTCTCCAGGGGAAAAAACGGGGGGAGCTCTTCTTTTCTTATCCGCGAACCTCTTCATGCGTGAAGAAGCCTGTAAGAGAGAATTTTGGGTCTCTCTCCATATAATGGAAAGGTCACGAGAAATTTCATCCACAGCGGGCAGACCAGAGGGCAAGGGGGTAGGGAGGGGGGGAAGAGGGTGACGGCCGTACACCACGAAAAATGGGGATTTGGAGGAAGATTCAGAGACCCTGAAGTTATACGAAAATTCGGCCCATGGAAGGAGATCTGCCCAGTCATCCTGGCGGGAGGAAACAAAATGTCGCAAATAATCACCCAGGATCTGGTTAATTCTTTCTACTTGTCCATTGGACTGGGGATGATATGCAGAGGAAAAATTTAATTTAATCTTGAGTTGTTTACAGAGAGCCCTCCAGAATTTAGACACGAATTGGACCCCTCTATCCGAGACAATCTGCGTAGGCAACCCGTGAAGACGAAAAATGTGTACAAAAAATTGTTTAGCCAACTGAGGCGCAGAAGGAAGACCAGGAAGAGGGATGAAATGTGCCATTTTGGAGAATCGATCAACGACCACCCAAATAACGGTGTTGCCACGGGAAGGGGGTAAATCAGTAATAAAATCCATACCAATCAGAGACCAAGGCTGTTCGGGGACAGGCAGAGGATGAAGAAAACCAGCGGGCTTCTGGCGAGGAGTCTTATCCCGGGCACAGATAGTGCAGGCTCGCACAAAGTCCCCAACATCCGTCTCCAGAGTCGGCCACCAATAGAAGCGGGAGATGAGTTGCACAGATTTCTTGATGCCCGCATGACCTGCGAGATGGGAGGAGTGACCCCATTTGAGGATTCCGAGGCGTTGGCGTGGAGAAACAAAGGTCTTTCCTGGAGGAGTCTGCCTGATGGAGGCAGGAGAAGTGGAGATCAGGCAGTCAGGTGGAATGATGTGTTGCGGAGGGAGATCAACTTCTGAGGCATCCGAGGAACGAGAGAGAGCATCGGCCCTAATGTTCTTATCGGCAGGACGAAAGTGAATCTCAAAATTAAATCGGGCAAAGAACAGAGACCACCGGGCCTGGCGAGGATTCAGCCGTTGGGCCGACTGGAGGTAGGAGAGGTTCTTGTGGTCGGTGTAGATAATAACAGGAAATCTTGATCCCTCCAGCAGATGCCTCCATTCCTCAAGTGCTAATTTAATGGCTAGAAGCTCTCGATCCCCGATGGAGTAGTTCCTCTCCGCTGGAGAGAAGGTCCTAGAGAAAAAACCACAAGTGACAGCATGCCCGGAAGGATTTTTTTGTAGAAGAACAGCTCCAGCTCCTACTGAGGAGGCATCAACCTCCAATAGGAAGGGTTTGGAAGGGTCAGGTCTGGAGAGCACGGGAGCCGAAGAAAAGGCAGACTTGAGTCGTTTAAAGGAGTCTTCTGCTTGAGGAGGCCAGGACTTGGGATCAGCATTTTTCTTGGTTAAAGCCACGATAGGAGCCACAATGGTAGAAAAATGTGGAATAAATTGCCTGTAATAATTGGCGAACCCCAAAAAGCGTTGGATAGCACGGAGTCCGGAGGGGCGTGGCCAATTTAAGACGGCAGAGAGTTTGTCTGGATCCATCTGTAGTCCCTGGCCAGAGACCAAATATCCTAGAAAAGGAAGAGATTGGCATTCAAACAGACATTTCTCAATTTTGGCATAGAGTTGGTTGTCACGAAGTCTCTGAAGAACCATACGGACATGCTGGCGGTGTTCTTCTAGATTGGCAGAAAAAATTAGGATATCGTCCAGATATACCACAACACAGGAGTATAACAGATCACGAAAAATTTCATTGACAAAGTCTTGGAAGACGGCAGGGGCATTGCACAGTCCAAAGGGCATGACCAGATACTCAAAGTGTCCATCTCTGGTGTTAAATGCCGTTTTCCACTCGTCCCCCTCTCTGATGCGGATGAGGTTATAGGCGCCTCTTAAGTCCAATTTAGTGAAGATGTGGGCACCTTGGAGGCGATCAAAGAGTTCAGAGATGAGGGGTAAGGGGTAGCGGTTCTTAACCGTGATTTTATTAAGACCGCGGTAGTCAATGCAAGGACGTAGGGAGCCATCTTTTTTGGACACAAAGAAAAATCCGGCTCCGGCAGGAGAGGAGGATTTACGGATAAAGCCCTTTTTTAGATTCTCCTGGACGTATTCGGACATGGCAAGAGTCTCTGGGGCAGAGAGAGGATAAATTCTGCCCCGGGGTGGAGTAGTACCCGGGAGGAGGTCGATAGGGCAATCATAAGGCCTGAGAGGAGGTAGAGTCTCAGCTTGTTTTTTGCAGAAAACATCCGCGAAGTCCATATAGGCCTTAGGGAGACCGGTTACTGGAGGAACCACAGAGTTACGGCAAGGGTTACTGGGAACCGGTTTTAGACAGTTCTTGGAACAAGAGGACCCCCAACTCTTGATCTCCCCAGTGGACCAATCCAGGGTTGGGGAATGAAGTTGAAGCCAGGGAAGTCCAAGGAGAATCTCCGAGGTGCAATTGGGGAGGACCAAAAGTTCAATCCTCTCATGATGAGATCCGATGCTCATAAGAAGGGGCTCCGTGCGGAAACGTATGGTACAGTCCAATCTTTCATTATTTACACAATTGATGTAGAGGGGTCTGGCGAGACTGGTCACTGGGATGTTGAACCTGTTGACGAGAGAGGCCAAAATAAAATTTCCTGCAGATCCAGAGTCCAAGAAGGCCACTGTAGAGAAGGAGAAGGCAGAGGCAGACATCCGCACAGGCACAGTAAGACGTGGAGAAGCAGAGTAGACATCAAGGACTGTCTCACCTTTGTGCAGAGTCAGCGTACGTCTTTCCAGGCGGGGAGGACGGATAGGACAATCCCTCAGGAAGTGTTCGGTACTAGCACAGTACAGGCAGAGGTTCTCCATACGGCGTCGTGTCCTCTCTTGAGGTGTCAGGCGAGACCGGTCGACCTGCATAGCCTCCACGGCGGGAGGCACAGGAACAGATTGCAGGGGACCAGAGGAGAGAGGAGCCGAGGAGACGAAACGCCTCGTGCGAACAGAGTCCATATCTTGGCGGAGTTCCTGACGCCTTTCAGAAAAACGCATGTCAATGCGAGTGGCTAGGTGAATAAGTTCATGTAGATTAGCAGGAATTTCTCGTGCGGCCAGAACATCTTTAATGTTGCTGGATAGGCCTTTTTTGAAGGTCGCGCAGAGGGCCTCATTATTCCAGGACAATTCTGAAGCAAGTGTACGGAATTGTACGGCATACTCGCCAACGGAAGAATTACCCTGGACCAGGTTCAACAGGGCAGTCTCAGCAGAAGAGGCTCGGGCAGGTTCCTCAAAGACACTTCGGATTTCCGAGAAGAAGGAGTGTACAGAGGCAGTGACGGGGTCATTGCGGTCCCAGAGCGGTGTGGCCCATGACAGGGCTTTTCCGGACAGAAGACTGACTACGAAAGCCACCTTAGACCTTTCAGTGGGAAACAGGTCCGACATCATCTCCAGATGCAGGGAACATTGGGAAAGAAAGCCACGGCAAAACTTAGAGTCCCCATCAAATTTATCCGGCAAGGATAAGCGTATCCCAGGAGCGGCCACTCGCTGCGGAGGAGGTGCAGGAGCTGGCGGAGGAGATGACTGCTGAAGCTGTGGTAGCAACTGTTGTAGCATAACGGTCAGTTGAGACAGCTGTTGGCCTTGTTGCGCTATCTGTTGTGACTGCTGGGCGACCACCGTGGTGAGGTCAGCGACAACTGGCAGAGGAACTTCAGCGGGATCCATGGCCGGATCTACTGTCACGATGCCGGCTGGCAGGTAGTGGACCCTCTGTGCCAGAGAGGGATTGGCGTGGACCGTGCTAGTGGACCGGTTCTAAGCCACTACTGGTTTTCACCAGAGCCCGCCGCAAAGCGGGATGGTCTTGCTGCGGCGGTAGTGACCAGGTCGTATCCACTAGCAACGGCTCACCTCTCTGGCTGCTGAAGATAGGCGCGGTACAAGGGAGTAGGCAGAAGCAAGGTCGGACGTAGCAGAAGGTCGGGGCAGGCAGCAAGGATCGTAGTCAGGGGCAACGGCAGAAGGTCTGGAAACACAGGCAAGGAACACACAAGGAACGCTTTCACTGGCACTAAGGCAACAAGATCCGGCAAGGGAGTGCAAGGGAAGTGAGGTAATATAGGGAAGTGCACAGGTGAAAACCCTAATTGGAACCACTGCGCCAATCAGCGGCGCAGTGGCCCTTTAAATCGCAGAGACCCGGCGCGCGCGCGCCCTAGGGAGCGGGGCCGCGCGCGCCGGGACAGAACAGACGGGGAGCGAGTCAGGTAGGGGAGCCGGGGTGCGCATCGCGAGCGGGCGCTACCCGCATCGCGAATCGCATCCCGGCTGGCAGCAGGATCGCAGCGCCCCGGGTCAGAGGACGTGACCGGAGCGCTGCAGCGGAGGGAGTGAAGCGAGCGCTCCGGGGAGGAGCGGGGACCCGGAGCGCTCGGCGTAACAGCAGATCCACATGTGAGAACATGGGAAAGGAATCCTGGGAAGGCGGGAACAAGGGTAGGCGGGATGACCCTGAATCACATGCAGGATGCAGCCTATCAGCAGCCAGTCACCCCATATTCTGGCTAGTCACTTTATCCTTTCACTGCAGAGAGATAGGACAAAGAGCACTGTGTGTTACACAGAAAAGCTTTTTCCAGCAGCGTTTCACCTCCTAGTCACATCAGCGTTCTGTTGGACAGAGACCAGTGCATTTTTCACAGAAAATAATTTTTACTGCAGCGATTAACCTCCCAGTCACTGGCCACAGTATTGTATCACAGAGAGGGGCAGAGAGCTGTGTGTTGCCTCACACATTTGAACAAGCTGGCTCAGCTGGAGAAATGTTAGCAGAGGAGGGAGGAATATGTTTTTAGGCCAACTCTGTGTCTTTGTTCCACAACAAATGGTCTACTGGTTATACTAGTCTGTAGACGGTATAATACATACCCAGCGGTCCATTACTAATAGTCTTTGAGAGAGAGAGAGAGAGTGCAATTTGGGGTTTAGTACACAGCGACTGTGTGCTGCAGCACTGTTGTGTACTGCTGGTGTTGTGCACAAATACTTATTTAAGTGTACTGTAGCACATTTTTCTGCCCTCATAAGTGCATACCAATTACCTACATCTAAGAAGTGTACTATTTTAAAACTGTTAGGCTAAGTTTCCACTTGTTTTTTTCTCTGGCAGTTTTGGGCACTGCAGTTTTTGAGCCAAAGCCAGAAGTGTATTCAAAAGGAATATGGAATATAAAGGAAGGACTGACACTTCTCCTCCCTTATGGATCCACTTCTGACTTAGGCTCAAAAACTGCAGTGGCAGTTTTCCAAAATCTGCCAGAGAAAAAACCAAGTGGAAACTTAGCCATAATCTGTCAAGGGCCTAGATACTGTGAAAGTCCAGGCAAAAGTACTCACCGGCTGGTGTTTTGCTCAAATACTTTTTTTAAGTGTACTGTGGCGCATTTTTCTGCCCTCATAAATGCATACCACATACCAACATCTAAGTAGTGCACTATTTTGTACCTGTTAATCTGTCAAGGGCCTAGATACTGTGAAAGGCCAGGCAAGAGTACTCACTGGCTGGTGTTGTACTCAAATACTTTTTTAAGTGTACTGTAGCGCATTTTCTGCCCTCATAAGTTTATACCACATACCTACATCTAAGTAGTGTACTATTTTGTACATGTTAATCTGTCAAGGGCAAAAGTAATCATCGGCTGGTGTTTTACTCAAATACTTTTTTAAGTGTACTGTAGCACATTTTCTGCCCTCATAAGTGCATACCACATACCTACATCTAAGTAGTGTACTATTGTGTACCTGTTAATCTGTCAAGGGCCTAGATACTGTGAAAGGCCAGGCAAAAGTACCGTATTTATCGGGGTATACCACGCACCGGCCTATAACACGCACCCTCATTTTACCAAGGATATTTGGGTAAAAAAAGTTTTTTTACCCAAATATCCATGATAAAATGAGGGTGCGTGTGTGCGCGTGTATACCCCGATATACCCCCAGGAAAGGCAGGGGGAGAGAGGCCGTCGCTGCCCGCTTCCCTCCCCCTGCCTTTCCTGGGGTCTAGAGCGCTGCTGTCGTCCCTTTTCACCCCCTGGTTATCGGCGCCGCTGCCCGTTCTGTCCCCCTGACTATCGGTGCTGGCGCCGATAGCCAGGGGGAGAGAAGCGGCGCCGACAGCCAGTGGGAGAGAAGGGGCAGCGGCACCCATTACGCCGCTGCCCCGTTGCCTCCCCCCATCCCTGGTGGCATAATTACCTAAGTCGGGTCCGCGCTGCTCCAGGCCTGAGTCGGGTCCGCGCTGCTCGGGTCCGCGCTGCTCCGCTGCTCCAGGCCTCCGTCGTTGCTATGCGCTGAACGGCGCGGCGCATGACGTCAGAGCGCCGCGCATAGCAACGACGGAGGCCTGGAGCAGCGGAGCAGCGCGGACCCGACTCAGGTAATTATGCCACCGGGGATAGGGGAGGCAACGGGGCAGCGGCGCCGGCAATGGGTGCCGCTGCCCCTTCTCTCCCCCTGGCTGTCGGCGCCGCTTCTCTCCCCCTGGCTATCGGCGCCGGCACCGATAGTCAGGGGGACAGAACGGGCAGCGGCGCCGATAACCAGGGGGTGAAAAGGGCCGACAGCAGCGCTCTAGACCCCAGGAAAGGCAGGGGGAGAGAAGCGGGCAGCGACGGCCTCTCTCCCCCTGCCTTTCCTGGGGGGGTATCGGCGTATAACACGCACACAGACTTTAGTCTAAAAATTTTTGCCTAAAAAGTGCGTGTTATACGCCGATAAATACGGTAATCATCGGCTGGTGTTTTACTCAAATACTTATTTAAGTGAACTGTAGCGCATTTTCTGCCCTCATAAGTGCATACCAAATACCTACATCTAAGTAGTGTACTATTTTATACCTGTTTATCTGTCAAGGGCCTAGATACTGTAAAAGGATAGCCAAAAGTACCCACCTGCTGCTATTCTAGACGAATACTGTTAAGTATAGTGGAGAGTTTTTTACTGCCCTCATAAATGCATTCCACATACGTACATCTAAGTGTTGAACCATTTTGTTCCTAATAAAGTCTTAAGGGCCTAGTTATTGTAAAAAGCCAGCCAAAAGTACACACCTGCTGCTGTTCTAGACAAATACTGTTTTAAGCATAGTGAAGTGTATTGTACTCCCCTCATATATGCACTAAGTATGTCAGGAAGAGAAGTGCCAGGACATGCAGAGAGGAGTGGCAGAGACCTAAATTCATCAGGTGCAGGCCGAGGTCACAGCAGACTAGGGCGAGTGGCAGCAAGAGTCACAGGGAGAGTCCTGATCTCCCTGTATCAGCTAGCGGTCATGTCTCGACCAGCAACCCATCTGCCGTCATTGATTGGTTAACACGGTAATCCACTTCATCACAAGTGACTTCTGCTACCCCCAGTCAACAGTCGGTGGGTTCCTCAGACTCAACTCTCCGTTGGCATGGCCCAGGAGCAGTCTCTGTCCTCTCATTGCCTCCTTTCTATGCTGATCCCTCCCGTAAAGAAGTGTCTTATGCTGTGGGTTCGGCTCCACTATTCAATAGAGGACTGTCAGCAGCTACTGCCCAGCCTAGAAGTGGAGGAGACACCCGCCGCTTCCTCCGCTAGGCGGGCAAGTAGTGATGAGGAGAGTGACAGTGACAACTGGTGCCAGAAAGTTAAACAGATTTGTAAATTAATTCTATTTAAAAATCTTAATCCTTCCAGTACTTATCAGCTGCTGTATGTTCCACAGGGAGCTTGTTTCCAAATTTCTTTCTAGTCTGACAACAGTGCTCTCTGCTGACACCTCTGTCCATGTCAGGAACTGTCCAGAGAAGGATATGTTTGCTATGGGGATTTGCTCTGGGCCGTACCTATCCTAGGCTCAGTGCATCACACTGCCGCTCAGCCTATTGGCGGGCGAGGCTGGACATCACTGCGGCTGGCAATTTGCTGAACAGCAGCGGGATGCACTGAGCCACGGCAGAAGCAGGAAGAAGATGCCGGTGGAGGAACAGAGCCATTAACGGGACACTCGGGGAGTGTAGGCAGGTGAGTCCCCTTTATTGTTTTTTTTATGGCAGCCTGGGCAATATATCTTTTTTTAGTTACAATGGAAGTTATTCTTTAATGGTATTTCCTTATGGGGGCTGTGTATGTGTATATATGGGGGCTGTGTATATATGGGGGCTGTTTGTGTGTATATGAGGGCTGTGTATATATGGGGGCTGTGTATGTGTGTATATGGGGGCTGTGTATGTGTGTATATGGGGGCTGTGTATGTGTGTATATGGGGGCTGTGTATATATGGGGGCTGTTTGTGTGTATATGAAGGCTGTGTATATATGGGGCGGTGTATGTGTGTATATATGGGGGTTGTGTATGTGTGAAATTTACCAGTAGCTGATGCATTTCCCACTGCATGTTTCCCTCTGGGCTATGATCTGGAGATTTAATGTTGTATGTCTATTTTTGTTATGTACTTTTAGCTAAGCTGCGGTGGTGGTCTGTGGTGTATACTTTATTTTGGTTCTGGTAGGGGTATTGTTGTTAGCTTGGGGGGTGGAGGTTTTGTCTAGTGAGGAAGGGGGGAGTTGGTGGCTTAGTAACCTGCCTTGTAAGTTATTTATGTTTATGTAACGGCAGTGGAGCAGTGAATCCGCTGAACCTGTGTGGATGATGGCATGGGCTGTACCAGGGAGCGGAGTTTAAGGTGCCGCAGGTTTTCACCAGAGCCCGCCGCATAGCAGGACGGACTTGTTGCGACAGGCGGCAGCCAGGTCGCTACCCCTGATACGACTTGTCAACACAGGATGCTGAGGGGAAACGTGGCACAGGTAGGATGAGGCAATGTGAGACCAGGGAGTTTCCAGAATAGGCAAAGGCTGTAAGAGTCCTGCAGGTCTCTGCCGTGGAGTCTTGTCATGGGCACAGATAACACAGGAACGGACAAAATCTGTGACATCGCGTTCTAGGTGTGGCCACCAATAATGCCAAGAGATTAACTGGAAGGACTTCCGAACTCCTGAATGTCCAGCCAGTAAAGAAGAATGTCCCCAGTTCAAAACTCTACGTCTCAGTTGAGGTGGCACGAAGGATCTTCCAGGTAGAACCTGCTGGAGGTCAACTGGAGAAGCAGAAATAAAATGCTCAAGTGGTGCAATATGCTGTGGAGTGAAATCCAGCCCAACCACATCGGAAGACCTAGAGAGGGCATCGGCTCGGACGTTCTTATCAGGCGCTGAATAAACTGAAGATATAAGAGATTCTTATGATCCGTATTAGAGATGAGCGAATCGAAGCTGGTGAACCCGAATTTGTTACGATTTTCATGAAATATTCGATTTGCAGGGAATGTGAATATCGCTGCAGTTCTATTGCCCAAATCGCTTCAATAAATTCCATTTTACAGCGTTCCCGGCTAAAGGAGACCTAAAATGGCGTATCCCCATGTGAGTACATGGGGCAGGGGATTCTGGGAGGGTGGGAAAGTACGGCGGGAAGGGAGGTACGCGGGGTGACCCTGAATCACATGCGAGATGCAGCCTATCAGCATTCATTGACCCCTGTGATGTCACAGCCCTATATAATCGGCAGCCATCTTGCAGCTGTTCATTTCATCCATGCACTCAAAGAGAGAGGACGGACTGCGTGTCTGTGTGTGAATTGCTTATACCACAGCGTACCACTGGCAACTGCTAGTCACATAAGCATCGTGGACAGGCAGAACTGCAGTGCTTAGCTTGTTCTTCTCACGGAGAAGGATTTTACGCCATAAACCTCCTATTCACGTTATTGAGCATTTCATCAGAGAGGGACAGATAGCTTTTTGTTGCCTCATACATATCAACATGGCATATTGTTGCGCATTTTTCTGCCATTATCAGTGCATACCGCATACGTACATCTAATTAGTGTACCATTTTGTACATGTTAATCTGTCAAGGGCCTACATACTGTGAAAGTCCAAGCAACAGTACTCACCGGCTGCTGTTTTACAAAAATACAGAGTTTTTTGCGTATTGCTGCACATTATTTTGCCCTCATACGTGCATACCACATACGTACATCTAATAAGTGTAACATTTTGCACCTATTAATCTGTCAAGGGCCTACATACTGTGAAAGTCCAAGCAACAGTACTCACCGGCTGGTGTTTTACAAAAATACAGAGTTTTTTTGCGTATTGCTGCGCATTTTTTGCCCTTATACGTGCATACCACATACATACATCTAATAAGTGTACCATTTTGTACCTGTTAATCTGTCAAGGGCTTACATACTGTGAAAGTCCAAACAATAGTACTCACTGGCTGGTGTTTTACAAAAATACAGAGTTTTTAGGCTCATTGTAGCGCATTTTTCTGCCCTCATCAGTGCATACCGCATATGTACATCTAATTAGAGTACCATTTTGCACCTGGTAATCTGTCAAGGGCCTATATACTGTGAAAGTCCAAGCAACAGTACTCACCGGCTTTTGTTTTACAAAAATACAGAGTTTTTTTGCGTATTGTTGCGCATTTTCTTGCCCTCATATGTGCATACCACATACGTACATCTCATAAGTTTGCCATTTTGTACCTGTTAATCTGTCAAGGGCCTACATACTGTGAAAGTCCAAGCAACAGTACTCACCGGCTTTTGTTTTACAAAAATACAGAGTTTTTTTTGCGTATTGTTGCACATTTTTCTGCCCTCATCAGTGCATACCGCATACGTACATCTAATAAGTGTACCATTTGGCACCTGTTAATCTGTCAAGGGCCTACATACTGTGAAAGTCCAAGCAACAGCACTCACTGGCTGCTGTTTTACAAAAATACAGAGTTTTTTTGCGTATTGTTGCACATTTTTTTGCCCTCTTACGTGCATACCACATACGTACATCTAATAAGTGTAACATTTTAATCTGTCAAGGGCCTACATACTGTGAAAGTTCATGCAACAATACTCACCGGGTGTTGTTTTCCAAAAATACAGTTTTTTGGCGTATTGTTGTGCATTTTTGTGGCCCTCATACGTGCATACGACATGTGTAAAAAAAAAATTCACTAAGATGCAGTTTTTTCCCCAAATTTACCATTTTTACAAGACTTTATAGGAGAAAATGCCCCCTAAAATTTGTATGAAATTGAGTATGGAAATACCCCATGTGTGGATGTAAAGTACTCTGCAGGCAAACTACAATGCTCAGGAGAGAAGAAACTTTTGAGCTGATGGAGAAAGAATTAGTTTGGAATGGAAGTTGGGGGCCATGTGCGTTTACAAAGCCCCCATGCTACAAGAACATTGGACCCCTCCCCACATGTGATTCCATTTTGGAAACGACACCCCTCACGAAATGTAATAAGGGGTGCAGTGAGCATTTACAGACTACAGGCGTTTGACAGACTATTGGAACAGTGGCCTGTGCAAATGAAAAATTACATTTTTCATTTTCACGGACCAATGTTCCAAAAATCTCTCAGACACCTGTGTGGTGTAAATGCTCACTGCCCCCCTTATTACATATTGTGAGGGGTGTAGTTTCCAAAATGGGGTCACATTTCGGGCACCATGGGGGCTTTGTAAACGCACATGGCCTTCAATTCAAGCAAAATTCTCTCTCCAAAAGCCCAATGGCACTCCTTCTCTTCTGAGCCCTGTAGTGCGCCAGCAGAGCACTTTACGTCCTCACATGGGGTATTTATATACTCAGAAGGAAAGGGTTACAAATTTTTCGGGTCTATTTTCCTGTTACCCCTTGTGAAAATGAAAAATGTGGGATAACACCAGCATTTTAGTGAAAACATAAAAATTTTCATTTTCAACAAAAATGATTCACACCTGTGGGTAGTTAAGGCTTACTATACCCTTTGTTACGCTCCTTAAGGGGTGTAATTTCCAAAATGGGGTCACATGTGGGTGTTTTTTTGTGTTTATGACAGAACCGCTGTAATGGTCAGCCAACCCGATGCAAACCACTTCAAATGTACATGGCGCTCTCACTTCTGAGCCTTGTTGTGAGCCCGTAGAGCATTTAACGTCCACATATGGGGTATTTCCGTACTCAGGAGAAATTGTGTTACAAATTATTTTTTTTTGTGTAAAATTATTTTTTACAATAACATGCTGAAGTATACCCCAACTTTACCTTTTCATAAGGGGTAAAAGGAGAAAAAGCCCCCCAAAATTTGTTAGGCAATTTCTCCCGAGTACGGAAAAACCCCATATGTGGCACTAAACTGTTGCCTTGAAATACGACAGGGCTCCGAAGTGAGAGAGCGCCATGCGCATTTAAGGCCTGAATTAGGGATTTACATAGGGGTGGATATAGGTGTATTCTACACCAGTGATTCCCAAACAGGGTGCCTCCAGCTGTTGCAAAACTCCCAGCATGCCTGGACAGTCAATGTCTGTCCGTCAATACTGGAAGTTGTTTTTTTGCAACAGCTGGAGGCTCCGTTTTGGAAATGGTACCATACCAGATGTTTTTTTTTATTGGGGAGGGGACTGTGTAGAGGTATGTGTATATGTGTTTTACTCTTCATTTTGTGTAGTGTAGTGTTTTTAGGGTACATTCACACGGGCGGGGGTTCACAGCAAGTTTCCTGCTGGGAGTTTGAGCTGCAGCAGAGAATTTGCTGCATCTCAAACTTGCAGCGAGAAACTTGCTGCAAACCCCCACCCATGTGAATGTAACCTGTACATTCACATGGGGGGAAACCTCCAGCTGTTGCCAATCTACAACTCTCAGCGTGCAGTGACAGCAGAAGGGCATGCTGGGACTTTTAGTTTTGCAACAGCTGGAGGCACACTACTACAACTTACATAGTTGCATAGTTACCTAGTTAGTATGGTTGAAAAAAGACATACGTCCATCAAGTTCAACCAGGGTATTGAAGGGAAGGGTGTAAGGGGATAAGGGGAAGGGATGTAGTTTTATTATTCTGCATAAGCATTAATGTTACTTTGTTCCAGGAATGTATTTAACCCTGTTTTAAAGCTATTGATTGTTCTTGCCGTGACCAGTTCCTGAGGTAGACTGTTCCATAAATTCACAGTTCTTATGGTAAAGAAGGCGTGTCGCCCCTTTAGACTAAACCTTTTCTTCTCTAGACGGAGGGAGTGCCCCCTCGTCCTTTGGGGGGGTTTAACCTGGAACAGTTTTTCTCAATATTTTTTGTATGGGCCATTAATATACTTATATACGTTTATCATATCCCCCCTTAGACGTCTCTTCTCAAGACTAAACAATTGTAACTCCTTTAATCGTTCCTCGTAGCTAAAATGTTCCATGCCCCATATTAGTTTAGTCGCACGTCTCTGCACCCTTTCCAGCTCCGCAGTGTCCCTTTTATGGACAGGCGACCAAAACTGAACAGCATATTCCAGGTGAGGCCGTACCAATGCTTTATAAAAGGGGAGTATTATGTCCCTGTCCCTTGAGTCCATGCCTCTTTTTATACATGACAATATCCTGCCGGCTTTGGAAGCAGCAGCCTGACATTGCATGCTATTCTGTAGTCTGTGATCTACAAGTACACCCAGATCCTTCTCTACCAGTGACTCTGCCAGTTTAATCCCCCCTAAGACATACGATGCATGCAGGTTATTAGTACCCAGATGCATAACTTTACATTTATCCACATTGAACCTCATTTGCCAAGTGGATGCCCAGACACTTAGTCTATCCAAGTCATCTTGTAACCTATACACATCCTTTATAGACTGTACTGTGCTACAAAGCTTGGTGTCATCTGCAAAGATAGAAACAGAGCTGTTAATACCATCCTCTATATCATTGATAAATAAATTAAACAACAGCGGGCCCAGTACAGAACCTTGGTGTACACCACTAATTACCGGGGACCAATCAGAGTACGAATTATTGACCACCACTCTCTGGGTACGATCCATGAGCCAGTGTTCAATCCAGTTACAAACTAAAGTTTCCAAACCCAAAGACCTTAACTTACCTGTCAGACGACTATGAGGGACAGTATCAAATGCTTTAGCAAAATCCAGAAACACTATATCCACAGCCATTCCTCTGTCAAGGCTTCTACTCACCTCTTCATAAAAGCAAATTAGATTGGTTTGACAACTTCCATCCTTAGTAAATCCATGCTGGCTATCACTTATAATACTATTATCCCCTATGTATTCCTGTATGTGGTCCCTTATAAGTCCTTCAAACAATTTACCCACAATGCACGTTAAACTTACTGGTCTATAATTGCCTGGCGAAGACCTAGAGCCCTTCTTGAAGATTGGTACCACATTTGCCTTGCGCCAGTCCCTTGGCACAATACCAGACACCAGAGAATCTCTAAATATCATGAACAAGGGTACAGATAGTACTGAACTTACCTCTCTAAGAACTCTTGGGTGTAGTCCATCCGGTCCTGGAGATTTGCTTACATTTATATTACTTAACTTACCTTGTACCATCTCTACATTAAGCCAGTTCAGTACATTACATGATGTGTTACCAGCACTGACCTGGCCAATGTCAGCTCCTTTTTCCATAGTGTATACAGAACTAATGAACCCATTCAGTAGCTCCGCCTTCTCTTGATCGCCCGTGACAACCTCCCCATTATCATTATTAAGGGGTCCTACATGCTCTGTCCTTGGTTTTTTTGTATTTATATATCTAAAAAAAATATTTAGGATTAGTTTTGCTTTCTTTGGCCGCCTGTCTCTCATTTTGAATTTTTGCTGTTTTTATTACATTTTTACAGATTTTATTAAGCTCTTTGTACTGTTTAAATGTTATATCTGACCCATCAGATTTGAATTTTTTGAAGGCAATTTTTTTTTTGTTTATTGCTCTTTTAACATCATTTGTCAGCCATGTAGGATTTAGTTTTAGTCGTTTATATTTGTTCCCCTTTGGTATATATTTAGCTGTATAGTTATTTAGAGTTGATTTAAAGATGTCCCATTTACCTTCTGTATCAGTATTTGAGAACACCTCCCCCCCAGTCTATGTCCTGTAGTGCAGCTCTCAGCCCAGGGAAATTTGCCTTTTTAAAGTTATATGTTTTTGCCTTCCCCGTCTGTCTTTGTTTTCTACATTTTAAGTCAAAAGTAACTATATTGTGGTCGCTATTACCAAGGTTTTCCCTCACAGTTACATTACCAACCAGCTCTGCGTTGTTGGAAATGATCAGATCCAACAAGGCATCACTTCTTGTTGGGTCCTCCACAAACTGGCCCATAAAATTATCCTGCAATAAATTAAGGAATTTTCTCCCCTTTGTAGTTTTAGCCCGACCCCAATCTATATCTGGATAGTTAAAATCTCCCATTATTATCACTGTACCTGCCCGGGTGGCCCTCTCTATTTGTTTATGCAGCAGAACTTCTATCTCTTCAGTGATATTAGGGGGTCTGTAGATTACACCAAATACTATTTTTTCAGTATTTCTCTCCTTTTGTAATTCTACCCACAGTGATTCCACATCCTCAGAATCATCACACACTATGGCATCGTTCACACTGACTTTCATACCACTTCTAACTTCCAGCAAGCCCTTTGGCAGTCTGTGCATGCTGGGGGTTGTAGTTATGCAACAGCTGGAGGCACACTGTTACTTAACTCAGTGTTTCCCAACCGTGGGCATCCAGCTGTTGCAAAACTACAACTCCAAGCATGCATAGTCTGTCAGTGCATGCTGGGAGTTATAGTTTTGCAACAGCTGGAGGCATACGGTTCGGAAACACTGAGTTAGGAAACAGACAATGTTTCCCAACCAGTGTGCCTCCAGTTGTTGCAAAACTACAATTCCAAGCATGCTCAACAGCCGACGGGCATGCTGGGAGTCGTAGTTTTGCAACAACTGGAGGAGAACAGTTTGTAGACCACTGTGTAGTGGTGTCCAAACTGTAGTCCTCCAGATGTTGCAAAACTTCAACTCCAAGCATGCCCAGACTGCCCAGGCATGCTGGGAATTGTAGTTCGGCAACATCTGAAGGGCCAGATGTCATAGAACTGTGTGGGCATGCTGAGAGTTGTAGTTTTGCAACATCTGGAAGAGCAAAGATTGGATACCACTGCACAGTTGTCTCCAAACTGTGGCCCTCCAGATGTTGCAAAACTACAACTCCCAGCATGCCTGGACAGCCAGGCTTTCTGGGCATGCTGGGAGAGGTAGTTTTGAAACTCCTAGAAGCAGCAGTGAAGATCACTTTACAGCGACCTTCACTGCTGCCTCTAATGCCGACGCTGACGCTGCCTCCTCCACTTGCCTGCCACCAATCTGAACTTTAACCCCCCAGTCAGCTGAGACACTGTGATTGGTCCACAGGGAGCAATCACAGTGATCGCTGACCAGGACCATTCACAAATGGTCCTGGGGGGGGGGGTTGCAGAAGTTGTCTCCCACTGGTAACAGCAGGACTTCTGTCTGTTAACCCGTGCGATGCAACCAATCGCTTGGTTAACTGAATGACTTATATAAACGTCAGGATGCTTGAACTACCAGCTTAACCTGACGTTTTTATAAGTTATTCTGCAGGAAGTGGTTAAAATGGAAAATCTGCAAAAAAAAACCCAAAATTTTACAATTCACACTATCACTGGCAAGTCGACACACGTGTCAATATAGCTTCTCAAAACCAAAACCACTGTCCACCTGAGGCTAAAACCACATTTTATTGAATTGAAAAACCATTACATCACAAGTAGTGTTGAGCAGCATAGGCCATATTCGAATTCGCGAATATTCGCGAATATATGGACGAATATTCGTCATATATTCGCGAATATTCGAATATTCGTTATATTCCCGTTTTATTTTCGCATATGCGAAAATACGCGTATGCGAAAATTACCATATGTGAAAATTAACACACACAAAAGCAGCATACGCGAAAATTCGCATATGCGAATTTTTGCAGGACAGTCTCACGCAGTAGTATTACAGCCTTCTTTACACCACACAAGCTGGAAGCAGAGAGGGGTGATCACTGTGATGTGTACTGTGAAGAAAAAAAAAAAAAAAAACGAATATTCGTAATTACGAATATATAGCGCTATATTCGCAAAATTCGCGAATTCGCGAATATGCGATATTCGCGAATAATATTCGAATTGCGAATATTCGCGAGCAACACTAATCACAAGCCATAAATACATATAATAATTACCAAACTAGATATTCTCCAGTGATGAACACCTGTATATCCCTATGGCTTTAGCTTCATTTGGACAGTGGTTTTAAATTTAAAAATTCACCCTTCACTTTGCTTTCATTTCTGTGAAACGCCTAAAGGGTTAAAAAACTAATTTAACCCCTTAACGATGCTGGATCTAAATGTACATCCTGGTGAGCTGGTACTTAACGCACCAGGACGTACATTTACGTCCTATACATAACCGCAAGCATCGGAGCGATGCTCGGGTCATGCGCGGCAGGTCCTGGCTACTGATAGCAGCCAGGGCGATCACGTGGATGTCCGCCATTACCCCTCAGGTGCCGTGATCAATACAGGTCACGGCATCTGCAGCATTGCGGTTACTAAAATGGATGATCGGATCGCCCACAGCGCTGCCGTGGCGATCCGATCATCCAGAGCGGCAGACAGAGGTCCCTTCACCTGCCTCCGATGCCTTTCAGGGGTCTTCTGCTCTGGTCTGTGATCGAGCAGACCAGAGCAGAAGATAACCGATAATACTGATCAGTGCTATATCCTATGCATAGCACTGAACAGTATTAGCAATCAAATGATTGCTATAAATAGTCCATTATGGGGACTATTAAAGTGTAAAAATAAAAGTAAAAAAAGTAAAAAAGAAAAGTAAAAAAAAAAGTGAAAAACCCCCTCCCCCAATAAAAACGTAAATTGTCCCATTTTCCCTCTTTCACCCCCAAAAGTGTAAAAAAAAATATTTTATATACATATTTGGTATCGCTGCCTGTGTAAATATCCAAACTATTAAAATAAAAAGTTAATGATAACGTACGGTGAACGGTGTGAACGTAAAAAAAAAAAAAAAAAATAGCTGCTTTTGTATAATATTTTATTCCAAAAAAAAAAAAATTAATAAAAAATGTATTAAAAGTTTTATATAAGCAAATATGGTATCAATAAAAAGAACAGATCATGGCGCAAAAAATTAGCCCCATACTAACGCTTCTACGGAAAAATTAAAAAGCTATAGATCTTCAAAATAGGGGGATATTAAGGGTACTAATTTGGTTAAAAAGTTTGCGATTTTTTTAAGCGCATCAGTAATAGTATGTTATAATGGCTATCATTTTAATTGTATTGACCCAAAGAATAAAGAACACATGTCATTTTTACTGTAAATTGTACGGCGTCAAAACGAAACCTTCCAAAATTTGCTAAATTGCGGTTTTCTTTTTAATTTCCCAGCACAAATGTTTTTTTTGGGGGTTGCACCATACATTTTGTGGTAAAGTGAGTGATGGCATTACAACTGACAATTGGTCCTGCAAATAATAAGCCCTCATACTAGTCTGTGGATGAAAATATAAAAGAGTTATGATTTTTTGAAGGCGAGGAGGAAAAAACGAAAACTTAAAAATAAAATTGTCCTTAAGGCCCAAATGGGCCGAGTCCTTAACCTCTTGGGGACGAAGGGCGTACAGGTATGCCCTTGCTCCCTGGTACTTAAGGACCAAGGGTGTACCTGTACGCCCATGGGAATTTCAGTCCCAACTGCGCGGCGGGCGGGGACCGGGATGCCTGCTGAAATCATTCAGCAGGCATCCTGTGCAAATGCCTGGGGGGGTCCTGAGACATGTCGGCGATCGCCGCAAATCGCCGATCAATTCAGATCAACGACTTGCGGCTATTCCGGGCTGATCGGGTCTCTAATGACCCGAAAGCCCGGAAAATAGGGATGATCCTAAAGGATAGTAGCGAGCTGGCAGGGTGCCACCTCCTCCTATCCCCTGCGATTGGCCGATCGGCGGACTGATCAGCGAATCGCAGGGCAGGGGCGGGGGGAAATGTTCATTTCCGCCGCTCTGCCTGCCCCTGAAAGTCGGGGCAGAGCAGGGGGAGATGGTGGCGAGGTGCGGGGGCCATTGATGCGGCGAGGACCCGCGGTGTCAGATGCTTCAGTGAAGATCGCCGTAAAGTGATCTTCACTGCAGCTTCTATGAGTTTCAAAACTAAAACTCTCAGCATGCCCAGACAGCCTTTGGCTGTCTGGGCATGCTGGGAGTTGTAGTTTTGCCACATCTGGAGGGCCACAGTTTGGAGACCCCTGTGCAGTGGTCTCCAAACTGTGTCCTTCCAGATGTTGCAAAACTACAACTCTCAGCATGCCCAGACAGTTCAGGCATTCTGGGAGTTGTAGTTCTGTAACATCTGGCCCTTCAGATGTTGCTACAACTCCTAGCATGACTGGACAGTCTCAGCATGCTGGTAGTTGTAGTTTTGCAACATCTGGAAGGGCACAGTTTGGAGACCACTATACAGTGGTCTCCAAACTGTAGCGCTCCAGATGTCAATTCAAAGCATGGCGAGACTGTCCAGGCATGCTGGGAGTTGTAGTTCGGCAACATCTAGCCCTTCAGATGTTGCCAAATAACAACTCCCAGCATGCCTGGGCAGTCTGAACATGCTTGGAGTTGAAGTCTTGCAACATCTGGGGGGCTACAGAGTGGTCTCCAAACTATTCTCCTCCAGTTTTTGAATAACTACAACTCCGAACATGTCCTTTGGCTGTCTGGGCTTGCTGGGAGTTGTAGTATTGCAACAACTGGAGGCACACTGGTTGGGAAACATTGTATTTTTCCCAACTCAGTGTTTCCCAACTCGTGTGTCTCCTGCTGTTGCAAAACTATAACTCCCAGCATTCACTGACAGACCATGCATGCTCGGAGTTGTTTCTTGGCAACAGCTGGAGGCACACAGGATGGGGAACACTGAGTTAGGAAACAGACAGTGGTGTGGAAACACTGGGGTAGTCTGTTACCTAACTCAGTATTTCCCAATCCTAACCAGTGTGCCTCCAGCTGTTGCAGAATAACAACTCCCAGCATACACGGTCTGTCAGTGGATGCTAGGAGTTGTAGTTTCCCCCCACGTGAATGTACAGGGTACATTCACATGGGTGGGGGTTTACAGCAAGTTTCCTGCTTCAAGTTTGAGATGTGGCAAATTTTCCGCTGCAGCGGAAAACACACTGTAAACCTCGGCCCATGTGAATGTACCCTAAAAACACTACACTACACTAACCCTAAATAAAGAGTAAAACACTACATATACACTACACCCTTACACTGTGCCCCCCCCCAATAAAAAAAAAAATGTCTTGTACGTCAGTGTTTTCAAAATGGAACCTCCAGCTGATGCAAAATAACAACTCCTAGTATTGCCGGACAGCCATTGACTGTCCAGGCATGTTGGGAGTTTTGCAACAGCACCCTGTTTGGGGAAAACTGACGTACAGTATTTTTGGTGGAGGAGGCAAGAGTAATGTTTGCATCTGGGACCACCCCTATGAAAATCCATAATTCAAGCCTCAAATGCGCATGGCTCTCTCTCACTTCAGAGTCCTGTTGTATTTCAAGGCAACAGTTTAGGGCCACATATGGGGTATCTCCGTACTTGGGAGAAATTGCGCTACAAATTTTTGGTGGTATTTTCTCCTTTTAGCCCTTATGAAAAGATAAAGTTGGGGTCTACGCCAGCATGTTAGTGTAATTTTTATTTTATTTTTACACTAACATGCTGGTGTTGCCCCATACTTTTCATTTTCATAAGAGGTAAAAGGAAGAAAAGACCCCCAAAATTTTTAACACACTTTCTCCCAAGTACAGAAATACTCCATATGTGGATTTAAAATGCTCTGCGGACGCACAACAAGGCTCAGGAGTGAGAGCGCACTATGTACATTTGAGGCCTAAACTGGTGATTTGCACAGGGGTGGCTGCTGATTACAGCGGTTCTGACATAAATGTAAAAAAAATAAACACCCACATGTGACCCCATTTCAGAAACTACACCCCTCACGGAATGTAACAAGGGTTATAGTGAGCCTTAACACCCCACAGGTGTCTGACAGATTTTTGGAACAGTGGTCCGTGAAAATGAAAAATTCAATTTTTCATTTGGACCGCCCACTGTTACAAAGATCTGTCAAACGTCAGTGGGGTGTAAATGCTCACTGCACCCCTTGTTACGTTCCTTGAGGGGTGTAGTTTCCCAAATAGTAAGACATGTGGTTTTTTTTTCACTGTTCTGGCACCATGGGGGCTTCCTAAATGAGGTATGCGCCCCAAAAGTCATTTCAGCAAACTTCGCTTTCCAAAAGCCCAATTTCGCTCCATCCCTTCTGAGCCCTCTAATGCACACGCAGATCACTTTACATCCACATATGAGGTATTTCCTTACTCGAGAGAAATGGGGTTTCAAATTTTGGGGGACATTTTCACCTATTACCCCTTGTGAAAATGAAAAATTTGGGGTTACATTAGCATTTTAGTAAAAATGGAAAATCTGCAAAAAAAAAAAAAAAATTTTACAATTCACACTATCACTGGCAAGTCGACACACGTGTCAATATAGCTTCTCAAAACCAAAACCACTGTCCACATGAGGCGAAAAACAACATTTTATTGAATTGAAAAACCATTACATCACAAGCTATAAATACATATCATAATTACCAAACTAGATATTCTCTAGTGATGAACACCTGTATATCCCTATGGTTTTAGCTTCATGTGGACAGTGCGCCCACAAAGCATTTTACTGTACTAAGAAAAGCGATGGGCACCGCTGAGATAATAAACGTGGGTGCAAAGAGGTTGCCTAACCGTGACACAATTGAAAAAAAGAAGAAAAAGACTGGCAACCACAAAAAATGCACACCACCATATGTACAAATGAATATAAATATTACTTTATATTATACAAAGCATTTTACATCCACATATGAGATATTTCCTTACTCGAGAGAAATTGGGTTACATATTTTGGGGGGCTTTTTCTCCTTTTAACTTTGTAAAAATAAAAAATATGGGTCTACAAGAACATGTTAGTGTAAAAAATGAACATTTTGAATTTTTGCCTCCACTTTGCTGCTATTCCTGTGAAACACCTAAAGGGTTAACAAACTTTCTGAATGTCATTTTGAATACGTTGAGGGGTGCAGTTTTCATAATGGGGTCCATTATGGGGAATTTCTAACATAAAGACCCTCAAATTCACTTAAAAACTGAACTGGTCCCTGAAAAGTTGAGATTTTGAAATTTACTTGAAAAATGTGAAAATTGCTGCTGAGCTTTGAAGCCCTCTGATGTCTTCAAAAAGTAAAAACATGTCAACTTTATGATGCAAACAAAGTAGACATATTGTATATGTGAATCAATATATCATTTATTTGGGATGTCTATTTTTCTTACAAGCAGAGAGCTTCAAAGTTAGAAAAATGCAAAATTTTCAAATTTTTTATCAGATTTTTGAATTTTTCACCAAGAAATGATGCAAGTAGCGACAAAAATTTACCAATTACATAAAATAGAATATGTCACGAAAAAATCAAAATCAAAAGTACAAGCATCCCAGAGTTATTAATGCTTAAAGTGACAGTCGTCAGAATTGCAAAAAATGCTCTGGTCCTAAGGGTCAAAATGGGCTTGGTCCCCAAGGGGTTAATGTCCTTCTGACTACAATTTGTCCCGAAAAAACAATCTCAGAAATGCTTTTATAAGTAAAAGCATTCAAAGTTTATTACCAAATTTGCCTTGGTCATTAACCCCTTAAGGATGCAGGGTTTTTCCGTTTTTGCATTTTCGTTTTTTCCTCATCACATTCTAAAAATCATAACGCTTTAAATTTTGCACATAAAGCTCCATATGATGGCTTATTTCTTGCGCCACCAATTCTACTTTGCAGTGACATTAGTCATTTCACCCAAGAATCCACGGCGAAATGGAAAAAAAATTAATTGTGCGGCAAAATTGAAGAAAAAAATGTAATTTTGTAACTTTTGGGGGCTTCCGTTTCTACGCAGTTCATTTTTCGGTAAAAATAACACCTTATCTTTATTCTGTAGGTCCATACGGTTAAAATGATACCCTACTTATATAGGTTGGATATTGTCGTACTTTGGAAAAAAATCATAACTACATGCAGGAAAATTTATATGTTAAAAATTCTCATCTTCTAACCCTTATAACTTTTTTATTTTTCTGCGTACGGGCTGGTATGAGGATTTTTGCACTGTCTTCTGAAGTTTTTATCTGTACCATTTTTGTATTGATTGGACTTTATCATCACTTTTTATTCATTTTTTCATGATTTAAAAAGTGACCAAAAATACACTATTTTGGACTTTGGAATTTTTTTGCGCGCACCCCATTGACCGTGCAATTTAATTAATTATATATTTTTATTGTTCAGACATTGCCGCATATGTTTAGATACCACATATGTTTATTTTTATTTACACAGTTTTTTTTATGGGAAAAGGGGGGTGATTCAAACTTTTATTAGGGAAGGGGTTAAATGACCTTTGTTAACTTTTTTTTTTTCACTTTTTTTTTGCAGTGCTACAGCTCCCATAGGGACCTATAACACTGCACACATTGATCTCCTATGCTCAGTGGCGTTGCTAGGGTTGGTGTCACCCGGTGCGGTAGAAAATGGTGTCACCCCCATACCTACCCCCCCCCCCCTCAGTAAGTTTTTAGCCTGTTGTGACAGACACCACTGTTGTAGCGCATTGTGAGAAATTCCAGTATAATAATCAGATATACCAGTTTCCACAGAATAGGAAAGTGTTAAAGAAGTTTTCACCATTTAAATATACAGCTCCCAGAATTACTTAAAGGGGTACTCCACTGGAAAACATTTACTTTTATATCAACTGGTGCCAGAAAGTTAAACAGATTTTTAAATTACTTCTATTTAAAATCTTAATACTTACAGTACTTTTAAGCTGGTGTATGCTCCACAGGAAGTTGTGTAGTTCTTTCCAGTCTGACCACAGTGCTATTTGCTGACACCTCTGTCCATGTCAGGAACTGTCCAGAGCAGGAGAGGTTTGCTATGGGGATTTGCTCCTACTATGGACAGTTCTTGACATGGACAGAGGTGTCAGCACAGAGCACTGTGGTCAGACAGAAAATAAATTAAAAAGGAAAATAACTTCCTGTGAATCGCTTATACAGCAGCTAATAAGTACTGGAAGGATTAAGATTTTTAAATAGAAGTAATTTACAAATCTGTTTAACTTTGTAGCACCAGCTGATTAAAAAAAATGTTTTCCAGTAGAGTACCCCTTTGAGCAGTGGTGAGGTTATGCTGGGAGTTGTAGTTTCACTGACCTAACTGTAGAAATGACAAGTGACTACAGCTCTGATGTAGAGAGGAGAATGTACAATGGTATCAGTGACTACAGGTGATATCTTCTCTATAGTGAGGAGAATACACAATGATATCTGACTACAGGGGACGTCTTCTCTATAGTGAGGAGAATACACAATGACATCAGTGACTACAGGGGACGTCTTCTTTATAGTGAGGAGAATACACAATGGTATCAGTGATTACAGGTGACGTCTTCTCTATAGTGAGGAGAATACACAATGATATCAGTGACTACAGGTGACGTCTTCTCTATAGTGAGGAGAATGTACAATGATATCAGTGACTACAGGTGACGTCTTCTCTATAGTGAGGAGAATACACAATGATATCAGTGACTACAGGTGACGTCTTCTCTATAGTGAGGAGAATACACAATGATATCAGTGACTACAGGTGACGTCTTCTCTATAGTGAGGAGAATACAGAATGATATCAGTGACTACAGGTGATGTCTTCTCTATAGTGAGGAGAATACACAATGATATCAGTGACTACAGGTGACGTCTTCTCTATAGTGAGGAGAATACACAATGATATCAGTGATTACAGGTGACGTCTTCTCTATAGTGAGGAGAATACACAATGATATCAGTGACTACAGGTGATGTCTTCTCTATAGTGAGGAGAATACACAATGATATCAGTGATTACAGGTGACGTCTTCTCTATAGTGAGGAGAATACAGAATGATATCAGTGACTACAGGTGACGTCTTCTCTATAGTGAGGAGAATACACAATGATATCAGTGACTACAGGTGACGTCTTCTCTATAGTCTTTCCTTATCTAATTCAGATGGTACATACCGCCAGGACTTGATCCAGCTAAAACTTCTCTCTGCAGAATGTGATGCCCAGACGTCTCCTCACTATGTCAGCGCATTCTCATCCTCTATATGAAAACAATTATTATTATAAACCTGCCAGACACTGTATCCTCTAAATATAATACTACTATACTCTTTGATTATAAACCTTCCATACACCATACCCACTGAATATAATACTACCACACACTGTACATTCTGAATATAATACCAACACATACTGTACCCTCTGAATATAAATCTGCCACATACTGTACCCCTGAATATAATACCGCCACACACTGTACCCACTGAATATAATACTACCACATACTGTACCCTCTGAATATCATACTACCACAAACTGCGCCCTCTGAATATAAATCTGCTACATACTGTACCCTCTGAATATAAATCTGCCACATACTGTACCCTCTGAATATAAATCTGCCACATACTGTACCCGTGAATATAAATCTGCCACTTACTGTACCCCTGAATATAAATCTGCCACATACTGTACCCCTGAATATAATACTGCCACATACTGTACCCTCTGAATATAATACTACCACCCACTGCGCCCTCTGAATATAATACTTAGAGATGAGCAAACTACAGTAAATTCAACTCGTCACAAACTTCTCTGCTCAGCAGTTGATAACTTTTCCTGCATAAATTAGTTCAGCTTTCAGGTGCTCCCGTGGGCTGGAAAAGGTGGATACAGTCCTAGGAGACTCTTTCCTAGGATTGTATCCACCTTTTCCAGCCCACCGAAGCACCTGAAGGCTGAACTAATTTACGCAGAATAAGTCATCAACTGCCGAGCCGAGAAGTTTGTGACGAATCGAATTTACTGTAAGTTCGCTCATCTCTAATAATACTACCACAAACTGAACCCTCTGAATATAATACTACCACCCACTGCGCCCTCTGAATATAATACTACCACAAACTGCGCCCTCTGAATATAACGTTGCCATACAGTGCACCCTCTGAATATAATACCACAACCTCAGTAACACCCCTCAACATCCGTTAGCTGATGCTATTACGACGGGAGGGGGGTATTGGTGGTGTTGCTAGTGGATGATGGGGGTGCTACTACTCGGGGGGTGTTGCCGGAGGATGATGAGGGTGCTACTCTGGCCATCCCCCCTGGCAGTATCATCCCCATCATCCATCCGCAGGATCATCCTCCTGGCAGGAGCACCGCCATCATCCACCATCAGGATCTGCTGATGGAGGTGCTGCTGGGGGGGGGGGTGTTTCTGGTGGATGATGAGGGTGCTACTGCCAGGGGGGGAGCATTAGGTAGGCAGCAGTTCCCCCGCATTAGGTAGGTCGCAGTTTCCCCACATTAGGTAGCATCTATTCCCCACATTAGGCAGCATAGATTCCCCACATTTGGTACCAGTTCCCCCACATTAGGTAGGTACCAGTTACCCCACATTAGGTAGCAATTTCCCCACATTAGGTAGCACAGATTCCCCACATTAGGTAGCAATTTCCCCACATTAGGTAGCACAGATTCCCCACATAAGGTAGCATAGACTCCCCACATAAGGTAGCACAGATTCCCCACATAAGGTAGCATAGACTCCCCACATAAGGTAGCATAGACTCCCCACACTTGGTAGTAGTTTCCCCACATTAGGCCGCAGGTTCCCTTGCAGGTTCCCCACAATGGGTCAAAGTCTCCCCACAATAGATTGCTGGTTATACCACCACCACCCCCCCCCCCCCCCACACACACACACAAAAAACACATACAACACAGAGAGAGAGACACACACAAACACACACAGTCAGAGAGACACACACACTCACAGTCACACACACACACACACACACACACAGTCACACACACACAGAGTCTCATACACACACACAGTCACATACACAAACATAGATAGAGACAGACACACACACTCACCCATCCAGCGCAGCGCTCCTTCTCACCGGGCGCCGTGCGAGTGACGTAACTGACGTCCTCCTGCGCGGCCATGCGGTGTGACGTCAGGCCGGCGCAGACGTGGGAGCGGAGGCCGGGCACAGTGCTGGTGAAGGTGAGGGGGGTGTGATGATGGACGGGCGCACAGTGCCGGAGAAAGAGGGGGGTTGCTGACGGACGGGCGCACCGCACACACAGCGCGCGGGGGGGGGTGGGGGGTTGGGTGCTGACGGATGGGAGGCCGGTCGGGCACAGATGGGGGGGTGGGTGCTGCGGAGCGTCTTGGTGTCACCCCATAAGGTTGGTGTCACCCGGTGCGGGCCGCACCCCCCGCACCCGGGTCGCAACGCCACTGCCTATGCTGATCCCTGCAAAGCCATAGCTTTGCACGGATCAGTGAGATAGGGGCTTGATTGCTCAAGCCTGTAGCTCAGGCTTGGAGCAATCAATCGACGATCGGAGTCAGGTAAGGAGAACTCCGCCTGCGTCCCAGCTGATTGGAACATCACGATTTTATCGCGATGTCCCGATCAGCCCGACTGAGCTGCCGGGAAGCGTTTACTTTCATTTTCAGACGTGGCGGTCAACTTTGACAGCCGTGTCTGAAGGGTTAACAGCACGCGGCACAACGATCGATGCCGCACGCTGTTAGCCCAGGGTCCCGGCTATGAATAGCAGCAGGGACTGACCCGGTGTGATGTGGGGTCACCGCGTGACCCCGTTTTAAACACCGGGACCGGGCGTAGGGTATACAGGTACGCCCTACGTCCTTAAGGAGTTAAAGGGGCACTCTGGCCCTAGCATCTTATACCTTATCCAAAGGATGGGGGATAAGATGTCTGATCGCGGGAGTCCCACCGCTGGGGACCCCCCGCAATCTCTCCTGCAGCACCCACTTGTCATCAGCCTCACAGAGCAAAGATTGCTCTGTGTCTGATGACTTACGATACAGGGGCCGGAGTATCGCATTGAGGGGGAGAGGTGTGATGTCACGAGGGGGCAGAGCCATGACATCACAATACTCTGGCCCCTGTATCGTGAGTCATCAGACACGGCGCGATCTTTGCACCGTGAGGGTGTTGACAGGGGGTGCTGCAGGAGAGATTGTGGGGGTCCCCAGTCTCGAGACTTCCATGATCAGACATCTTATCCCCTATCCTTTGGCAAGTGGATAAGATGTCTAAGACTGGAGTACCCCTTTAAGATCAAAACAGGCTAAGGAGAAAAGGGGTTAGGTGTTTTTTTGTTGGTAAGTACTGAGGTTGTAAGCCACAACCACAAATAAAAATCTATTATGTTGGGATCACTATTACCACAATGACTCTCTATCTCTACTTCGGATATTATGTCTGGCTTATTGGTTAGTATAAGGTCGATAAATAGACCCCCCCCCCCTCTTGTTGGGTCCTGCACTAGTTGGGAAAGGTCATTGTCCTTTATTATTGCCAATAACCTTTTTCCCCTGCTGGACTTACAGGTTTCAGCTTCCCAGACTATATCAGGGTAGTTATGACCCCCATAATAATAACTTCACCTTCCTAAACTATTTTTTCTGTAAGTAGGTTTTCTGCAGTTGCCATTATACTTGGCGACTTATAACAAACCCCTATCAGTAATTTATTGTTCTTACCCCCTCCCATTATTTCCACCCACAGAGACTTCACATGATCATTTTCATCTCTTATGTCCTCACGCATAATGGGCCTTAGACAAGATTTTACATATAAGCAAACCCTCCTGCTTTCTTGTATGGTAATTTATGTACAGTCTATAACCCTGTATATTAACCACCCAGTAATAGCTCTTATCCAGCCATGTCTCACATATCCCCACTATATCATAGTCTTCTTTCTACACTAATGTTGAGGAAATTAAGCAGATGAAAATTGGGCCGTGTAGAACATTGATCATTTGCATAATGATATACTGTCATCTGCTTACCTGGTCTTTATTTACAGTCACCTGATAAAAGGAGTGTGCTTATTAACACTTTTAGTGCCAGGACCTCATCTTAGCTCTTTGCTATATTTACACTTCTTCTTCACGTATACTGCTTTAGCCCAGAAGTGTACATAGGGGGATAATTATCAAAACTTGTGCCGAGTAAAAGTTACCCAGTTGCCCATAGCAACCAGTCAGATCGCTTCTTTCATTTTTCAGAGGCCTTTTAAAAAAATAAAGAAGCAATCTGATTAGTTGCTATGGGCAACTGGGTAACTTTCCTTCTGCACATGTGTTTTTATAAATCTCCCCAATAGTCACAATAGAAAAAAGAGCCAAATTCTTCCAAAAACAGCAGCACTCTTGTCTGCAGTTTGTGTAGGGTCTTACAACTTGGCTCCATTAACTTCAATAGAAGTGATCGGCAATATGGCACACAACCTGCAGACAAATGTGGTGCAATTTTTTTCTGAAAATATCAGCCCTGTTTTTTTTATGCTGGATGACCCCTTTAAGTTAATAGTAGTTTTCCCCACTTGCCAGCTGTAATTACTCTTTAGTCCATGACGCAGCGTACTTTCAAGTATTTCTTCTACTTCATTTCACAATACAGGCTGAGAAGGATCATATTCCAACAAGGCTGAGGCAGTCACATGCTCCTGTTTTGCTTTCTTATAAGTATGTCAGCGTGTGAGGAGCTGTGCCAACATTGGGTGTGTCAGGTGAATAGTGACTATGAATAAGAATGCTGCAATCTTGAAAGGAGGTAGCAACACAGAGGCGAAAGAAGTTACACGTTTCCTCCGGTCTGCAGGATAGTACTATGGATTCCTAATGCAGATAAGTACTTCATTACAAGAGCATGGAAGCACAAACAGGAAGATGACAAATGACTAGTCTTTGTAGAAGACTATACATGGGTGAGGAGCTGATGACCACTGAAGAGGGAGACACTGTTTTAAATATCTGGCAGAAAAAAAGGTAACACAAATTTAATGACTTGTAAGTGTATTTTTGTTTGAATGTACATTTTTATTTATTATTTAAAAAAAAAACAGATTCAATTGAAGGTTATTCCTATCATATAAAGTGATCCATAGTACAAGGATATTCCATGATCAAGTAGATGTTGACCTCTAGGACCCCATTCGACACATGTTTTAGTGCTGTGTTCCTGAATGGTGATGCTTCGGGTCACTGTGCTGAGAATTGCAGTTTTCCCCATTCATTCATAGGATTAGTGAAGGTCCTAGAAGTCAGATTTACATGGATTATAAAGCATATTCACTTTTAAAGATGGAAATACTGTGTTAAGTAGAAGAAACAAAAATGATGTTTACGTAAGAGATACAAATGAATAAAGTGATAGCAAGAAGAAACTGAAGCATATTGGTTTAATTTGCTATAAAGATATATTATGTTTTCTGTTACATATAGTTGGGAATATATAGTAGAGTAGTCCACAATCGCTGTCAGGCTTGGACTTTACACTATTGAACACTAATATGAGCACAATAGAGGGGCATTCATAGCATGTAGGTAACGTACAACATACAGATGGTAATTATAATTATGTAACCAAAAATTGGCCATGGGGCGTAGAGGAATTTACAAAATGTATAAACTTTATAGCATGAGAAATATTAACTAAATTATAAGATGTAGTGAATGCTGTTTAATTCTAAGTAGCAGTTAACATAAACTCTCGGAAAAACCTGTTAATCTATAACCAGACTAAATATACACAAGTGCCAGATGTCGTGAACACTTCTGCTTCCTACAAAGTTCCTGTTTACTTTCTGAAACCACGTAGCCAACAACTGGTTCTGTAAAACCTCTGCCTGATTTTATCACTTGTAATACAGCGAAACATCTCCAAAAATCCAGAACTTTGAGAAGGCCAACTCCAGACTTCCTGATAGATTTTCAATTCACCATGTAAGTTTAAATGTGTATTGAAATAACTAGAAAACTGCATGGTTGGACAATATAATACTATGGTATCAGAAATAAAAAGTAAATGTAGAGTGTCAAATATCAGGAATTGCATTTGGAAAGCCTGCAACTCCTGGCACGCATGCTTTTTAGTGGCACATGAGGGGGCCACCCAGAGTAGCCCATCCGGCACAGGCGTCCACTCTCTACTGGGGAATCCAGGACACTTGCTTCGGATCCTCAGGCGCAACCTGATTAAAGCTACTTGTCACAAGCTCCCTGTTGCAGGGGTATTGTACTGTAATCTGCAGCTACTCCAATATTAACTTGTACTACACAATTTCATATTCTTCACCTATGTCTATCCTTTAGAATCACTTTAACCCCTTGGGGACGGAGGGTTGTTCTGTCTTTGCACTTTTATTTTTTCCTCCTTACCTTCTAAATATCATAACCCTTTAAATTTTGCACCTAAAAATCCATATGATGGCTTATTTTTTGCGCCACCAATACTACTTTGTAATGACATCAGTCATTTTACCCAAAAATCTACGGTGAAACGTAAAAAAGAATCAATGTGCGACAAAATTGAAGGAAAAATGCCATTTGTAACTTTTGGGGGCTTCCGTCTCTACGCAGTAAATTTTTTGGTAAAAATGACACATCATCTTTATTCTGTAGGTCCATACGATTAAAATGATATCCTACTTGTATAGGTTTGATTTTGTCGTACTTCTGGAATAAATCATAACTACATGCAGGAAAATTTATGTTTATAGTTGTCATCTTCTGACCCCTGTAACTTTTTAATTTTTCTGCGTACGGGGTGGTATGAGAGCTCAATTTTTGCATCATGATCTAAAGTTTTTAGCGGTACCATTTATGTATTGATCGGACTTTTTGATCACTATTTATTTATTTTTTCATGATATAAAAAGTGATCAAAAATAAGCTATTTTGGACTTGCGGCGATACCACATATGTTAATTTTTATTTACACAGTTGTTTTTTTTAATGGGAAAAGGGGGTTATTCAAACTTTTATTAGGGAAGGGGTTAAATGATCTTTATTCCCTTTTTTTGCATTGTTATAGCTCCCATAGATCTCATAGGAAACCATTGATCAATGATTCTGCCCCTTGAGATCCTGGATCTCAGGCACTGAGCAGTCATTCAGAGATCAGACAGCAAGGAGACAGGTAGGGACCCTCCTGCTGTCCTGTAAGCTGTTCGGGATGCTGCGATTTCACCGCGGCGATCCTGAACAGCCCCCTGAGCTAACCGGCAATGGTTCACTTTCACTTTAGATGCGGTGTTCAACTTTGAACGCCACATCTAAACGGTTAATAGCGTGCAGCACCTCGATCAGTGCCGCGTGCTAATAGCCACGGGTCCCGGCCATTGCTAGGTCGGGGCCCAACCCGCTATGACGTGGAAATTGCATTTTTGGCCCCTTTGGCATTTTTTTGGGTACCCAAACTTTGTTGGGTACCAAAAAAAAGATGCAGTAGTGATGGAAAAAAATTTATTTAACAAAATTTATATTTTTAACAACAAAATGTTAATAAATTTTTAATAAAGTGTGTGTTTAACTTTTTTTTCCATGATGAGAGTAGTAGTACCTGTACTAATAGACATATCGCCCTGGGTGTCAGTTGTGACACCCGATGCAATCGTAGATAATATTGCAGAGATGCAGAGCGGCTATACAGTGCTCACATCTCTGCATTATACTTCGGCCAGTGATGTGAATAGAACATCACTCATTCATATTTTCCACCCAGAGTGGGGATTGGCTGGATGGTTTCAGCCAATCACAGCTCTCAGCGGGAATATGAATGAGTGATGTTCTATTCATATCACTGGCCAAAGGATAGTGCGGAGATGTGAGCGCTGTATAGAGCCGCTCCACATCTCTGCAATAGATAGGACAATCGCATCGGGTGTCAGGAGTAATACCCGCTGTGATCTGTTCTTAACCCTACGAAATTTTATTAAAAAAGGTATCTCCATCACTTTTTATTCCAAAAAATAATAAAACCCGCCTGCAAAGGTGCCAAAGTTAAAACCCACGTGTCGTTTTTCTTGGCGTTTTTTCACTCCCATAGACTTCTATGGGAGAAAAATCACCATGATTTCAGGGGAAAAAATGCTGGCTCAACATGCTGCGACTTTGCAAAACCGCCAAGGAGCTAAAAAAAAGAATGAAAACACGCCAAAAGGATAAAAAAAAACACCAAACTGAAAAACGCCAAATGGAAAAAGAATTTAGCGATTTCTTATTGATTTACAGCTAACATCGGGCTGCAGTGTTTTTTGGCCGAAAAAACGCCATGCGGCAGAATAGGCGTTTTTCTCGGCACTCCCCCCCCCCCCAAAAAAAAGTAGAAACTTAGCCTAAGGACTGTTTTCTCTTATACATTTCCCTGTTCTCAAGTTTCAGGGATTTGGGTATTTACACACGTTTACAGCTAACCTCGAGGATACTTTTAAACTGTAGGCTGCACTGATACCTTTAAAAACATTTCCTGCGGATAGAGGACCCCCCCCCCTGCGATCTCCTGCACGTGCCCCCTGCTCTCCCCTGCTCGTCCTTAGTCGGCAACCGGTTAAAATCCATAACCTTTATTCCAAAACAGCATACAAAATGTAAACATACAAACTAATCTGACCTACATGTTTCAAGTGCGTCCGCATCTTGTCATCTTGTGCTGAGAACATCTTTGCAAATTAAAAACATTTGGATTTATTAAAAATATCTGAAAGTGAACCTGAACAAATGCATATCTCTGATAACATGCATAACAAAATTAGAAATATATATGGAAACATGCATACAAACATCAAAAAAGACATTCCTATTTTTGTAACCGAATATAGTCCGCAATTTACTTACCGTATTTATCGGCGTATAACACGCACTTTTTAGGCTAAAATTTTTAGCCTAAAGTCTGTGTGCGTGTTATACGCCGATACACCCCCAGGAAAGGCAGGGGGAGAGAGGCCGTCGCTGCCCGCTTCTCTCCCCCTGCCTTTCCTGGGATCTAGAGCGCTGCTGTCGGCCCTTTTCACCCCCTGGTTATCGGCGCCGCTGCCCGTTCTGTCCCCCTGACTATCGGTGCCGGCGCCGATAGCCAGGGAGAGAGAAGCGGCGCCGACAGCCAGTGGGAGAGAAGGGGCAGCGGCACCCATTGCCGGCGCCGCTGCCCCGTTGCCTCCCCCCATCCCCGGTGGCATAATTACCTGAGTCGGGTCCACGCTGCTCCAGGCCTCCGTCGTGCGTCCCCGGCGTCGTTGCTATGCGCTGAACGGCGCGGCGCATGAAGTCAGAGCGCCGCGCCGTGCATAGCAACGACGCTGGGGACGCACGACGGAGGCCTGGAGCAGCGCGGACCCGACTCAGGTAATTATGCCACCGGGGATGGGGGAGGCAATGGGGCAGCGGCGCCGGCAATGGGTGCCGCTGCCCCTTCTCTCCCCCTGGCTATCGGCGCCGGCACCGATAGTCAGGGGGACAGAACGGGCAGCGGCGCCGATAACCAGGGGGTGAAAAGGGCCGACAGCAGCGCTCTAGACCCCAGGAAAGGCAGGGGGAGAGAAGCGGGCAGCGACGGACTCTCTCCCCCTGCCTTTCCTGGGGGTATATCGGGGTATACACGCGCACACACGCACCCTCATTTTACCATGCATATTTGGGTAAAAAACTTTTTTTACCCAAATATCCTTGGTAAAATGAGGGTGCGTGTTATAGGCCGGTGCGTGGTATACCCCGATAAATACGGTATATCAGGTCTATAATAAACACATATCAGTATTACATGTTGATAAAATTCAACATAAAATCTTGCTAAATCATTGTAAAATAGGTTCATGTAAAGCACCTACAATTGGGGTTATTATATCATCTAGTGATAAAAATATAAATCCTAGAAAACATGCACTTTTGCCATATTTTGTACTACGTTCAAGGATAGCACTAACAGACAAACATATAACATTCTTTTGTTTTTAAACTGTAATTGTAAAAAAATGTGGTGTACTGTATTGAATGTACAGCATGCAATAAATTAAATGTGGGATGCATCACACGTAAATGACGAGTTTGAGCATTAAAACATATTGCAGATATAAATGAAAACAAAAATAGAAACATGTTCAATGAAGGATGTAATTTTTTGGGGGCTTCCAGACATTTTATAATGCAACATCAAGATGAACTAATGTACTTTAGAATCTATGCCATAGAATGAGGGAGATTGACCAGTATAGGAGGTGATTTGAAACGTCTGGAGAGGTATATTGGATTTTTAATCTTGACAACTCCAAAGGGTCAAATTATAAGAATAAAATTATGTTACACGATTGATCTTATATAAATTAGAATGGTGTCTCTACTGTATGTTTTTATTCTGTTCAAATATAATCATTTTAATATTACTGTATATATTTTTATGATTGTACATATCCATCAATTTTAGTGAATAGAATTTTCATTGGTCCATGTTCACACACATCTACAATAGCTCCATATTGCCACAGTGTAGGTAATGGGTGTTGGTGGATACTCCCATGCTGTTGTATTGGTCGATGTTCACACACATCTGTTACGCCGAGCGCTCCGGGTCCCCGCTCCTCCCCGGAGCGCTCGCAACATCCTCGCTACTGCAGCTCCCCGGTCAGATCCACTGACCGGGTGCGCTGCGATACCGCCTCCAGCCGGGATGCGATTCGCGATGCGGGTGGCGCCCGCTCGCGATGCGCACCCCGGCTCCCGTACCTGACTCGCTCTCCGTCGGTCCTGTCCCGGCGCGCGCGGCCCCGCTCCCTAGGGCGCGCGCGCGCCGGGTCTCTGCGATTTAAAGGGCCACTGCGCCACTGATTGGCGCAGTGGTTCTAATTAGTGTGTTCACCTGTGCACTCCCTATGTATACCTCACTTCCCCTGCACTCCCTCGCCGGATCTTGTTGCCATCGTGCCAGTGAAAGCGTTTCCTTGTGTGTTCCTAGCCTGTGTTCCAGACCTCCTGCCGTTGCCCCTGACTACGATCCTTGCTGCCTGCCCCGACCTTCTGCTACGTCCGACCTTGCTTTTGTCTACTCCCTTGTACCGCGCCTATCTTCAGCAGTCAGAGAGGTTGAGCCGTTGCTAGTGGATACGACCTGGTTACTACCGCCGCAGCAAGACCATCCCGCTTTGCGGCGGGCTCTGGTGAACACCAGTAGTAACTTAGAACCGGTCCACTAGCACGGTCCACGCCAATCCCTCTCTGGCACAGAGGATCCACCTCCTGCCAGCCGGCATCGTAACAGTAGATCCGGCCATGGATCCCGCTGAAGTTCCTCTGCCAGTTGTCGCCGACCTCACCACGGTGGTCGCCCAGCAGTCACAACAGATAGCGCAACAAGGCCATCAGCTGTCTCAACTGACCGTGATGCTACAGCAGCTACTACCACAGCTTCAGCAATCATCTCCTCCGCCAGCTCCTGCACCTCCTCCGCAGCGAGTGGCCGCTTCCAGCCTACGACTATCCTTGCCGGATAAATTTGATGGGGACTCTAAGTTTTGCCGTGGCTTTCTTTCACAATGTTCCCTGCACTTGGAGATGATGTCGGACCAGTTTCCTACTGAAAGGTCTAAGGTGGCTTTCGTAGTCAGCCTTCTGTCTAGGAAAGCTCTGTCATGGGCCACACCGCTTTGGGACCGCAATGACCCCGTCACTGCCTCTGTACACTCCTTCTTCTCGGAAATTCGAAGTGTCTTTGAGGAACCTGCCCGAGCCTCTTCTGCTGAGACTGCCCTGCTGAACCTGGTCCAGGGTAATTCTTCCGTTGGCGAGTACGCCATACAATTCCGTACTCTTGCTTCCGAACTATCCTGGAATAATGAGGCCCTCTGCGCGACCTTTAAAAAAGGCCTATCCAGCAACATTAAAGATGTTCTGGCCGCACGAGAAATTCCTGCTAACCTGCATGAACTCATTCATCTAGCCACTCGCATTGACATGCGTTTTTCCGAAAGGCGTCAGGAGCTCCGCCAGGATATGGACTTTGTTCGCACTAGGCGTTTTTTCTCCCCGGCTCCTCTCTCCTCTGGTCCACTGCAATCCGTTCATGTGCCTCCCGCCGTGGAGGCTATGCAAGTTGACCGGTCTCGCTTGACACCTCAAGAGAGGACACGATGCCGCATGGAGAATCTTTGCCTGTACTGTGCCGGTACCGAACACTTCCTGAAGGATTGTCCTATCCGTCCTCTCCGCCTGGAAAGACGTACGCTGACTCTGCACAAAGGTGAGACAGTTCTTGATGTCAACTCTGCGTCTCCACGCCTTACTGTGCCTGTGCAGATATCTGCCTCTACCTTCTCCTTCTCTACTATGGCCTTCTTGGATTCCGGATCTGCAGGAAATTTTATTTTGGCCTCTCTCATCAACAGGTTCAACATCCCGGTGACCAGTCTCGCCAGACCCCTCTACATCAATTGTGTTAACAATGAAAGATTGGACTGTACCGTACGTTACCGCACGGAGCCCCTCCTAATGTGCATCGGACCCCATCACGAAAAAGTTTTTGGTCCTCTCCAATTGCACTTCCGAAATTCTCCTTGGACTACCATGGCTTCAACGCCATTCCCCAACCCTTGATTGGTCCACAGGAGAGATCAAGAGCTGGGGTACTTCTTGTTTCAAGGACTGTCTTAAACCGGTTCCCAGTACTCCCTGCCGTGACCCTGTGGTTCCCCCTGTAACCGGTCTCCCTAAGGCTTATATGGACTATGCTGATGTATTTTGCAAAAAACAAGCTGAGACTTTACCTCCTCACAGGCCTTATGACTGTCCTATTGACCTCCTCCCGGGCACTACTCCACCCCGGGGCAGAATTTATCCTCTCTCCGCCCCAGAGACTCTTGCTATGTCTGAATACATCCAGGAAAATTTAAAAAAGGGGTTTATCCGCAAATCCTCCTCTCCTGCCGGAGCTGGATTTTTCTTTGTGTCCAAAAAAGATGGCTCCCTACGTCCTTGCATTGACTACCGCGGACTTAATAAAATCACGGTAAAGAACCGCTACCCTCTACCTCTTATCTCAGAACTCTTTGATCGCCTTCAAGGTGCCCACATCTTTACCAAACTGGACTTAAGAGGTGCTTATAATCTCATCCGCATCAGGGAGGGGGACGAATGGAAAACTGCATTTAACACTAGAGATGGACACTTTGAGTATCTGGTCATGCCCTTTGGCCTGTGTAACGCCCCTGCCGTCTTCCAAGACTTTGTTAATGAAATTTTTCGTGATCTCTTATATTCCTGTGTTGTTGTGTATCTGGACGATATTCTGATTTTTTCTGCCAACTTAGAAGAACACCGCCAGCATGGTTCTTCAGAGACTTCGAGACAATCAACTTTATGCCAAAATGGAGAAATGTCTGTTTGAATGTCAATCTCTTCCTTTCCTAGGATATTTGGTCTCTGGCCAGGGACTACAAACGGACCGTGATAAACTCTCTGCCATCTTAGATTGGCCACGCCCCTCCGGACTCCGTGCTATCCAACGTTTTTTGGGGTTCGCCAATTATTACAGACAATTTATTCCACATTTTTCCACTATTGTGGCTCCTATCGTGGCTTTAACCAAGAAAAATGCCAATCCTAAGTCCTGGTCTCCTCAAGCGGAAGAAGCATTTAAACGGCTCAAGTCTGCCTTTTCTTCTGCTCCCGTGCTCTCCAGACCTGACCCATCTAAACCCTTCCTATTGAAGGTTGATGCCTCCTCAGTGGGAGCTGGAGCGGTCCTTCTACAAAAAAATTCTTCCGGGCATGCTGTTACTTGTCGTTTTTTTTTCTAGGACCTTCTCTCCGGCGGAGAGGAACTACTCCATCGGGGATCGAGAACTACTGGCCATTAAATTGGCACTTGAGGAATGGAGGCATCTGCTGGAGGGATCAAAATTTCCAGTTATCATTTACACCGATCACAAGAATCTCTCCTATCTCCAGTCTGCCCAACGGCTGAATCCTCGCCAGGCCAGGTGGTCTCTGTTCTTTGCCCGTTTTAATTTTGAAATTCATTTTCGCCCTGCCGACAAGAACATTAGGGCCGATGCTCTCTCTCGTTCCTCGGATGCCTTGGAAGTAGAGCTCCCTCCGCAACACATCATTCCTCCTGACTGTCTGATCTCCACTTCTCCAGCCTCCATCAGGCAAACTCCTCCAGGGAAGACCTTCGTTTCTCCACGCCAACGCCTCGGAATCCTCAAATGGGGTCACTCCTCCCACCTCGCTGGTCATGCGGGCATCAAAAAGTCCTTGCAACTCATCTCTCGTTTCTATTGGTGGCCGACTCTGGAGACGGATGTTGTTGATTTTGTGCGGGCCTGTACTGTCTGTGCCCGGGATAAGACTCCTCGCCAGAAGCCTGCTGGTCTCCTTCATCCTCTGCCTGTCCCCGAACAGCCTTGGTCTCTGATTGGTATGGACTTTATTACAGACTTACCCCCATCCCGTGGCAACACTGTTGTTTGGGTGGTCGTTGATCGATTTTCCAAGATGGCACATTTTATTCCTCTTCCTGGTCTTCCTTCAGCGCCTCAGTTGGCAAAACAATTTTTTGTACATATTTTTTGTCTTCACGGTTTGCCCACGCAGATCGTCTCGGATAGAGGCGTCCAATTCGTGTCAAAATTCTGGAGGGCTCTCTGTAAACAACTCAAGATTAAATTAAACTTCTCTTCTGCTTATCATCCTCAATCCAATGGGCAAGTAGAAAGAATTAACCAGGTCCTGGGTGACTATTTACGGCATTTTGTTTCCTCCCGCCAGGATGACTGGGCAGATCTTCTACCATGGGCCGAATTCTCATACAACTTCAGAGTCTCTGAATCTTCTTCCAAATCCCCATTTTTCGTGGTGTACGGCCGTCACCCTCTTCCCCCCCTCCCTACTCCCTTGCCCTCTGGTTTGCCCGCTGTGGATGAAGTGACTCGTGATCTTTCCACCATATGGAAAGAGACCCAAAATTCTCTTTTACAGGCTTCATCTCGCATGAAAAAGTTTGCTGATAAGAAAAGAAGAGCTCCCCCCGTTTTTTCTCCCGGAGACAAGGTATGGCTCTCCGCTAAATATGTCTGCTTCCGTGTCCCCAGCTACAAATTGGGACCACGCTATCTTGGTCCTTTCAAAATTTTGTGCCAGATTAATCCTGTCTCTTACAAACTTCTTCTTCCTCCTTCTCTTCGTATTCCTAATGCCTTTCATGTCTCTCTTCTTAAACCACTCATCATCAACCGTTTCTCTCCCAAACTTGTTTCTCCCACTCCTGTTTCCGGTTCTTCTGACATCTTCTCCGTAAAGGAGATACTGGCCTCCAAGAAGGTCAGAGGGAAAACCTTTTTTTTGGTCGATTGGGAGGGCTGTGGTCCTGAAGAGAGATCCTGGGAACCTGAGGACAATATCCTAGACAAAAGTCTGGTCCTCAGGTTCTCAGGCTCCAAGAAGAGGGGGAGACCCAAGGGGGGGGGTACTGTTACGCCGAGCGCTCCGGGTCCCCGCTCCTCCCCGGAGCGCTCGCAACATCCTCGCTACTGCAGCTCCCCGGTCAGATCCACTGACCGGGTGCGCTGCGATACCGCCTCCAGCCGGGATGCGATTCGCGATGCGGGTGGCGCCCGCTCGCGATGCGCACCCCGGCTCCCGTACCTGACTCGCTCTCCGTCGGTCCTGTCCCGGCGTGCGCGGCCCCGCTCCCTAGGGCGCGCGCGCGCCGGGTCTCTGCGATTTAAAGGGCCACTGCGCCACTGATTGGTGCAGTGGTTCTAATTAGTGTGTTCACCTGTGCACTCCCTATGTATACCTCACTTCCCCTGCACTCCCTCGCCGGATCTTGTTGCCATCGTGCCAGTGAAAGCGTTTCCTTGTGTGTTCCTAGCCTGTGTTCCAGACCTCCTGCCGTTGCCCCTGACTACGATCCTTGCTGCCTGCCCCGACCTTCTGCTACGTCCGACCTTGCTTTTGTCTACTCCCTTGTACCGCGCCTATCTTCAGCAGTCAGAGAGGTTGAGCCGTTGCTAGTGGATACGACCTGGTTACTACCGCCGCAGCAAGACCATCCCGCTTTGCGGCGGGCTCTGGTGAACACCAGTAGTAACTTAGAACCGGTCCACTAGCACGGTCCACGCCAATCCCTCTCTGGCACAGAGGATCCACCTCCTGCCAGCCGGCATCGTGACAACATCTACAAGTACTCTATATCGCCACAGTGAAGGTAACGGGTGTGGGTGATACCTTCAAGCGTACATTTTCTTTCAGGTGACCTAACTCCCAGGTTTCACTCTGTAAGGGTGCGTTCACACACTATTACTAGCTGCGGGTTGCCCAATGCGAGTTACGCTACCATTGATTTAAATGGGTCCACAGACAGTCCGCAATAGTGTCAGATTTGCAGACTGTCCACGGACCCATTCAAATGAATGGTAGCGTAACCCACATCAGGTTTCCCGCAGCGGGAAACCCGTTGCTAGTTACTAGCATGTGAACGCACCCTTAGGCTAAGTTTACACTTGTTGATTTTTTCTTGCAGTTTTTGAAAAACCCCCACTGCAGTTTTTGAGCCAAGGTCAGAAGTGGTTCCATAAGGGAGAAGAAGTATAAGTTCTTCCTTTATATGTCCTATTCCTTTTGAATACATTTCTGGCTTTGGCTCAAAAACTGCAGTAGCAGTATTCCAAAAATTGCCAGATAAAAAACCAAGTGGAGACTTAGCCTTACAAAAGGGAGTGGTTTTGTCCAGATTATCAGCCATGACTTAGACTGCGGACGCACTTGAAACAAATAGGTCCAATTAGTTTGTAAGTTTACATTTTCTATGCTGTTTTGGACTTTTTAACGATTTTAGAATAAAGGATATGGATTTTCATGATTTTTTTTTCTCTTGGTCATTGTTTTGGATTACTGCATGTGAGAGTTGAAGTGAAAACTGCATCCCTGCTGAAGGAAATTCATGGATGCACTAGATGAGCTGATTTCTTTCCTTTCTTGCTGAAGCAGGCTCTACCAATGGAGAGCAGATCACACAGATCAATGCAGTTCATAAACTGCATTGATATGTATGATCACTCTAATAATTCCCCCTAAAAGAGTCTAAAGGGACTAATAAAGTGTAAAAAAAATAAAAAGATTAAAAAACATATATTAACCCAGGGGCGGACTGACAACAATCAGGGCCCCCGAACCAAGTAAAGCAAGGGCCCCTGCGAGGCACATCTGGCCACATCTCTGTCACACCCCTATCACGTCCCCTCCCATTAAGACAATTGAAAAGACATTAAGCAGCTGTAATATACTATTTTTAGTGAAATATGGGTGATAGAGACCTAAAAAATTACATGTACATAATCAGGATAAGGTACTGAGTAACATACCACAGTTTAGTTTTTTTGTGGGATCTGACAGGTGCAATTTAAGCTATATGTGCATGAGCTTCTCATACAGCTGCAAGTACCTTCTGCAACGGTGAACCCTTTACCCAGCCTGGCTCTTGGACCATGTCTGAACGGACCAGCTGGTCAGTCTGCCCTTACATTAACCCTAATTTAAGATGCCATTACAAAGTACAATTGGTCCCGTAAAAAACAAGCCCTGATATGGATGTGTAGAGTAAAAATTAAGGGAGTTATAGCTATTAAAAAGCGAGGCGGAAAAAAAAATAAAAATAAATAAAACTAAAATTTATCTGGTCTTTAAGGGGTTAACAAAAGGGTATCAAGAATTTTGTCTATGTCTGTATGATATTATGATGATAGAGAAGAAAGCATTGCAATGAGAATAGCTGTCATCATTCCCCATATGGGATTTCATTTGATTTAATGATCTTATGCTATATTTCTTTTATGCATTTCTAGGTTGTCTTCACTTTTGTTTCTACAAAAATATCGAGTTGAACTGGTGGATGAATTGGAATCTTACATTTCCTCTATTCTCGATCACACTTTGCAACAACAGTTACTATCAAGGGATGATTATGAAGATGTGGCCCATGAGGGAGGGCCCAGAAAACAAGTGAGGAAACTATTAGATATCATATATTGTCTTGGAGAAGAAAATGCATCAATATTTTGTCAACTTTTTCAGCAACTTAAAACATCTAGAAAACAAACAACAAGTGAAAGTGGTGAGTAAATATAAAAATGAAATGTAGATTTAAAATAGTTTTGAAAAAGGTTACATCAGAGATTTAAAGGAGTTATCCAGGATTTTTTGTTGTTGTAAACAAACAGGTTGTATCTGGTAGTTCAACACTTCTCCCTTAACCCCTTAAGCCCCAGGCTCATTTTGGCCATAAAGGGGTACTCCGCCCAAGGAGATCTTATCCCCTATCCAAAGGATAGGGGATAAGAAGTCAGATCGCGGGGGCCCCGCCACTGGGGACTCTTTGGATAGGGGATAAGATGTCCTCAGGAGGAGTACCCTTTAAGGACCAGGCCAATTTTATTTTTGCATTTTCGTTTTTTCTTCCTCACCTTCTAAAAATCATAACTCTTTTATATTTCCATCCACAGACCCATATTAGGGCTTGTTTTTTTGCATAAAAAATTTTACATTGTAATGAAATAACTTATTTTTCTAAACCACAATTTAGCAAATTTTGGAAGGTTTAGTTTTCACGCTGTACACTTTACTGTTAAATGACATGTTTTATTTATTCTGTGGATCAGTACGATTAAAATGATACCCATGTTATATGCTATTCTATAATTGTACTGCTTAAAAAAAACTCAAACTATTTTAAAAAAATTAGTATGTTTGAAATTGCCCTATTTTGACAAATCTTTGACCTCCTAATTTTTCCGTAATGAGGGCTCATTTTTTTGCGCCATGATGTGTAGTTTTTATCAGTAAAACTTTTGCTTATATTTCACTTTTTCTTAATCTTTTTGGAATAAAATGTGACAAAAAAGCAGCAATTTTGGCTTTTTTTTACGTTAACGCTGTTCACTGCACGAGATAATGAACACATTTAACACAGGGGATTTTTCATATTTTTTTACCTTTTTTTTATTTTTTATTACACTTTAATAGTCATTATTAGTCATTTGATTGCTAATATTCTTCAGTGCTATGTATAGGGGATAGCACTGATCGGTGTTATCGGCTATCTTCTGCTCTGGTCTGCTCGATCTCAGACCAGAGCAGAGGACCTCTGGAGATGGCTGGAGGCAGGTGAGGGGACCTCCGGCCACCATGCTGGATGACCGAATCTTCGCCGCATCGCTGGGGGCGATCCGATCATCGATTTAAAGTACCGCACTGCCACAGATGCCGTGATCTGTATTGATCACGGCATCTGAGGGGTTAATGGCGGATGTCCGCCATTACTGGCGGGTCTCTGGCTTTAAAAAATGTTTTTGTTTTAAATTAACTGGTGCCAGAAAGTTAAACAGATTTGTAAATTACTTACTATTTAAAAATCTTAATCCTTCCAGTACTAATCAGCTGCTGTATGCTCCACAGAAAGTTATTTTCTTTTTTCATTTCTTTTCTGTTTGACCACAGTGCTCTCTGCTTACACTTCTGTCCATGTCAGGAACTGTCCAGAGCAGGAAAGGTTTGCTATGGGGATTTGCTCCTGCTCTGGACAGTTCCTGACATAGAGAGAGGTGTCAGCAGAGAGCACTGTGGTCAGACAGAAAAGAAATTAAAAAAGAAAAGAACTGTAGTACAAAGCAGCTGATAAATTCTGAAAGGATTAAGATTTTTTAATAGAAGTAATTTACAAATCTGTTTAACTTTCTGCCACCAATTGATTTAAAAAAATAAAAATAAAATGTTTTCCCTTTAACTTGAATGGAACTGAGTTGTTATATCAGACACAAATTGAGGACATGAGTATCACTGTTTCTGGAAGAAAGCATCCCCCTTTTTTTCTGGTCCTGGATAACCTCTTTTAGGGCCAGTTTACACATGCATATTTTCTGCTGCAGATCTACTGTAGCAGATTTTGTTAGTCATTAACTTCCATTGGTAGCAAAATCTGCTACATCAAATCTGAAACAGAAAATGCGCACATGTGAACTGATCCTTAGGGCTCATTCAGATGAGCTGATGATACATTCAAACTCGCAGCATGTTTCCCGCTGCGCAATGTCCGCTGCAGTCCCCATTGAAGTTAATAGGATCTGAGAAGAATTTTCAACAGTGGAAAGGACAGCCCGCAAAGATCCCACCCCCCACCCCCTTTTTTAAAACTTGTAGCGGGTAATACGCCTGTGTCAATGAGATATATTAGTGGAGGCCACATGTTGCAGATATGCTGAATATTTTCTTGGCAAAGTATAAGACTTTCCTTTAGATTTCCCCTTCCAAGTGAATACACTTGTGCCTTGGGCTCATTTTCTGCTACAGAAATCTTCAGTCTAACTCCAACATGTGTTTTTAGCCTCAAACTTCAAGCACCTTAATCTTCATCAATTCCCCATTTATGATACGGTTAGGAAAATGTTGGCCCTATGATCATCATATTAAAGATATAGAAGTCCCAGATATTGAATGGATCATCCCATCCCAAGCCTGAAACTGAGCTGATATTTGCTGTTCGATAAAGATCATTTCCCAGCAATGCTCTCCTCATCAGCACAGACAGGACTACAGTGAACAGTGACACCAGTAAATAGAAAAGACCCAAATACCTTTCTGCCACATAGGAAGACTCCAGTATGGTTGCCGAATAAAAATGTCTACATCAATCTTTTCTAGGAAATCTGTGTATACAGTAGTGGTACAATCAACTATGTGACATACTTAGCATACGCTTTACATACATAGTTTACATAAAAATGGGTTACACATTACTGTATTTCCCAGATTAAAGGTAGCAGACCAAATTTTTGTGACAGATTTGCAATGCAAATTCTTGGAATGCAAGTTATCTAACAAGATAATGACCTATAGTGAGATAGCACATAACACTACTGTGTTCACAGCACCATAGTATGACTAGTCAGCACAGGCTGATCCTAGTGGTGCTCAACAGATAAACACAAAGGGGGAAATTTATCATTGTTGCATTTAGAAAGCAAGTTTTGATGTAATTTATTTTTAATTTGCTTTTGCTTACGTGCAACCAATTTATCATACTATAGCAGGGGGGTTGATATATTTGGTGCACATAAGAAAAAAAAAACACTTTAGAACACCAATTTGTATGATTCCTCCTCTCCTCTGCAACTGTTTTGGACAAAAAGTCACAGTTGCGCCGAAAATGTGCAACTTTTTGAAAGTACTTTCCAAAAGCAGTTTTCTAAGCCAGGTCTGGGCGAGTGTTGATTTGCAGTGCTTTGGAGGGGTTTGCAACTTTTTTTTGTGACATTCCTTGCTTCCCTCTGCCAACCTTTACGATGTCTACCTATTGCTTATGGAATTCAGCTTAAACTGCTAACAATGACATACAAGGCCATCCTCAACCTATCTTCTCCATACATCTCTGACCTGATCTCCCAATACAACCGCTCACGTAATCTCTGATCCTCTCAAGACCCCTTCCTGAGCTCTCCCCTTGTTCACACCTCACAGAACCCTCTCCATGATTTCTCCTGTGCTTTCCCCATACTCTATATATCCATCTCTCACCCATTGTCAAGACCTTCAAAAGCAACCTGAAAACCCATCTGTTTAGATAACCCTACAACCAAACCCACTGCCACTATTGCCCAATGAACGACTGCTTCCTTACCTGCTAACAGGTGACCAACTGTCTCCCTTACCTGCCCCCCTCCTGCTTATTGTACTTGTGTATGTGCAAAGATGTGTAAATATGTGACATATTGGAAAAGCACATTATCAACATTTCTTTCTTTTCAGAATATACAAAATCTATACAGAAACACAAAAATGTCCTTAAACGTAGAAGTGACTTCATAAACTTCTATAACTGCAGACATGGTGATAAATTCTACTTTTCTGATTATTTTGTTAACCTCCTGCTGGTGAATGGACACTACAGCTTGGAAATGAAGAAAAATGAGCTACTGACATTTGGTCAACAACGGATACACCTCCAAAACAAGAAAGAAGACAAGTGTAAGCTTACACTTCAACAGCTTTTTGATAAGCAAAATGAGAGGAGGGCACCGAATAAAATCCTTGTGAGTGGTGTGGCAGGAATAGGGAAAACTGTTTTCGTTCAAAAAATTTTGGTGGATTTTTCAAATGCAGTCGAGTATCAACACTTTGACTTTGTTCTCAACTTCACTTTCAGAGATCTTAACTTAATAAATAAGCCAATAACTTTGCGGGAAGTGATATGTAAAAAACATGGTCATTTGTCAAACATTTTAGATGACATTTTCAAAAACAGCCATAAACTTTTAGCGATCTTGGATGGGTTTGATGAATTTAAGTCCTACAACCAGCTGGACATGGAGCAATATGTAATGGATCCAGATGAAAAGGCAGAAATACCTCAGCTTATTGGCAGCTTAATCCAAGGAGAACTTCTTCCGGATGCCACCGTTTTGCTCACAAGTAGGCCGACAGTCATAAATCACATACCCGTTGAGTGTATTGAACGCTTTGTGATAATCACTGGATTCTCTGTTACTGAAATAGAAGATTACTTCCAAAAGTTTTTTGGAGACAAGCGCCTGGGAAGCGAACACTTTGTAGCAGTGAAGGATAATCATTTTCTATTTACGTTATGTTACATTCCAGCATTTTGCTGGATAGTCTGCAGTGTTCTAAAGGGAATCTCGACACTTCACATTGAGTGTCCAAAAACAATGACGGACATTTACTGCCATTATCTCATAGTCTTACTGAAATATCATGCCCATGAAGTCTATAGCACTAAAGACGGTGCTGTATTACATGGGGTTCTTGGCTTAGGTCAGATTGCCTACCACTCCCTTCTGAAGCATGAAACCTTATTTTATGAGAAAGATCTTGAAAAGTTTCAAAAACTTCCGAAAGACATTGTAAATAGTTTTCTTGATACTACGTGTGTACAGGACCTAGGATATACAGAAAATGTTCTTTCCTTTACCCATTTCACCATACAAGAATTTTTTGCAGCTTTCTATTATGCCCATGCAGAAAACATTACTGAAAACATCATGGATATGGATTTACAAAAAAATCTAGGCATTGGATCTGGATATTTGGATTTATTTCTTAGGTTTCTTTCAGGATTGCTTTCAGTACGAAATCAGGAGATTCTGTCAAAACATCTGAATCTTGGCGAAAGCAAGAAGTCAGAAATGTATACATCATGGTTGGTAAATTCAATTGTTGAACACTGTGAAACCGGCCGCTATATCCTGAATCTACTGCACTGTTTGTTTGAACAGCAAATGAGCAGCTTGGCAAATAGAATAACTCCGTCTGTGTTACGTCTTAATGTGAGTGATAACATTTTCTCACCCATTGACTTTGACGTATTAGCATATTTCTTGGACATTGTTCCCATGGAAATTGATGAACTTGATTTAACAGCTACACATGTGGATGCAAGCTATTTGGAAAAGTTGCAGCCGTACCTTCATCGGTGTAGGAAATTATGGTAAGTAATTCATTTCTAGCTTACTTTAGATAAGGTTACAATATAACTAAGGCTAATTTGGTCTGTAATGAAAAAAAAAGCGACCACATTTATTTTTATGTACGTTTATGCACCCTTCCCCTTATCCACCCATACTCCTCCTCTCCACCTCCCTGTTTGAATTTGATGGACATATGACTTTTTTCAACCATATTAACTGTGTAACTATGTAAAAGCCAGACTTGGATGAGACTTATTTTGGGTCCAGCCTTGCCTTTTGTTTAACCCTTACACAGTTGTGAAACCTCAGTGTATGCTGCTATGGTAGTGCTATTACACTTCGAATCTGTTGGTAAAGCAATTTTTGTATTTATGCAAATGTACTGGCTTGGGTTACCAAGCTCCTAGTGCACCATGATGTCTGGTCTGGAACTTCAGACTTAGGCTACATTCACACTGCCTGTTGTCTCTGGCAGTGAAAAGCCCGTTATTTTAGCATCGAAAAAAGCTGGAGAAAAAAAATCTTTTTCTCTGGCAAACAAAGGGAGTTTTCCGGACGTATTTGACGGGTCATACCCGCAGTGTGAAAGGGGCCTAACACCCCCTTATACATACTGATGTCCCTTTCCCTGTAAAATCTCTGTCTTAAGCAGAGAGATTCCAGTGCATGTCTCCTATGGCGGCTGTGAAGCAGTGCAGCAGCGCTCCCAGGTGTACCCTGTCGGCGACACATGCACAATAGTCGCAGATGAAGAACATAAGTGAAATCTCTCTGAGAGCCAACCAGACATCCCAGCGCAACTAGGGCTTGTTAACCCCCAGAGTATACCAAGCCAGTTGATTTGCATAAATGCAAAAATGGCAAAAACTGAAGAATTAAGCCATTAATTGGAAAATGGTAAAGACAATTGTTATCAGTGTCACCCACACTACAAGCATATACCAACAGGTTAGTGTGGGTGATGCTGATGACAGATTCCCTTTAAGCACTTTAAGCAGTTGGCAGAGGATTTTCTTAGCAACACGCAGAGAATCAGACAGGGAATAAATGCAGGTGTTACAGACTGTGCAGCACTGAACAGCAATGTTTTGTGTAGCAGCTCTTGCTGTGGAAATGGCAAGAGTGAAAAGGAGTAAAGGGGTACTCCGGTTGAAAACTATTTTTTTTAATCAACTGGTACCAGAAGGTTTAACAGATTTGTAAATTACTTCTATTTAAAAATCTTAATCCTTTAAGTACTTATCAGCTGTTTACTACAGAGGAAGTTCTTTTCTTCTTGAATTTCTTTTCTGTCTGACCACAGTGCTCTCTGCTGACACCTCTGTCCATGTCAGGAATTGTCCAGAGTAGGAGCAAATCCCATAGAAAACCTATCCTGCTCTGGACAGTTGCTGACATGGACAGAGGTGTCAGCAGAGAGCACTGTGGACAAACAGAAAGGAAATTTTAAACAAAAAAAACAAAAATAACTTCCTCTGTAGTATACGGCAGCTGATAAGTACTGGGAGGGTTAAGATTTTTAAATAGAAGTAATTTACAAATCTGTTTAACTTTCTGGCACCAGTTGATTAATAAAATAAATAAATAAACTGTTTTCCAGTGGAGTACCCCTTTAAATATGTGCCTCTTTATCTGCACCCCTGATTCAGTAACAAAATATCAGTCCCAAAGGAAGAACAATGCCTTTAATAAATGTTCTGTATGTATGATAAGTAAGGAACATGATTCCAAAAGAAGTCTTTTTAACATCTGTGTTTTGTTACTTCAATCCTTAGGCTTGGTGAGAATAACCTGGATATTGAAGCAATAACAATTCTCTCTGGCATTCTAATGTCTCCAGATTGCAAAATAGAACTTTTGGGGTAGGTTTTAAGTGTTTAACTTTCTTTTTAGAACTAGGATTACATAGTTATTTAGATAGCATTTTCAGGATTTTCTTAAGTAGTTTTATTTATCATATTGACCTATCAGTTTTTTGTTTCGTTTTTTTTTTCTTTAAGAAAAGCATGTTTACAAACTTTCCATTGTTAACAAAAAAAAAAAAAAAAAAAAAAATGGATCCTTCGGTATTCCTTTCTTTTGACAGGATAAAAACATGTCTGTCTTGTGAAATAAAATTATGAAAAAGGACAATTTAACCAGATGGACAAAAGTTGAAATGAACCAGGATCTACTTAAAGGGGTTATCATCCATAAGGTGATTTTAGTACGTACCTGGCAGACAGTAATGGACATGCTTAGGAAGGATCTGCGCTTGTCTTGGGGCTAAATGGCTGTGTTGTGAGATTACCATAATGCTGTGGCTAGCTTTTTGTGAACTGGGTATTTCCTGGATTTTGTTCTCAAACTACAAATCCCATAGTTCAATAGTTTGTAAGTTTGAGGTCACTTCCCTCCCTCCGACACATTAGCCACCCCACCCATTGAAACACAAATGAGCTGCATTCCATTCAAAAGACCTGTGTTTTCTAACCAGGGTGCCTACAGCTGTTGCAAAATTATCTCTCTCCCACCCGGCGGTCGCTCCATCCATTGAAGCAGGACAGGCTCCCTTTGCACACCTGACTAGTGATGTTATGTCTCAGTCACACTGCAACCTGGGAAAACCTGAGTAATTTTATATTCTGTTAACCCCTTAAGGACCCATTTTCACCTTAAGGACTCAAAACTATTTACGTTTTTGCACTTCATAATGCATAAAAATCATAACACATTCACTTTTTCACCTACAGACGCATATAAGGGCATGACATTACTTATTTTATAACATAATCTGCGGCAAATGAAAACAAATTATTTGTTGGGTGAAATGAAAAAAAAAAAAAAGTTTCAAGGCAGTGCACCTTTGGGTAAAAATTACACCCTATCTTTATTCTGTAGGTCCATATGGTTACAGGGATACCCATTTTATGTAGGTTTTATTTATTTTTCTACTTTAAAAAAAATTATAACTACATGCGCCAAAATTTGTATGTTTAAAATTGTAATTTTCTGACCCCTAGAACTTTTTTATTTTTCCGCATACAGGACAATATGAGGGCTCATTTTTTGCACCATCTGTAGTTTTTATTGGTACCATATTTGTTTCGATGGGACTTTTTGATAGCTTTTTATTAATATTTTTATGGTACATGAAGCATTGCTTCACTTCATATTTTTTTACGTGTACGCAGTTGAACGTGTGGTTTAGCTAACCTTATATTTTAATAGTTCAGACATTTACGCATGCGTTTATACCACATATGATTATTTTTATTATTTATTACATTATTTTATTTATAAAATGAGAAAAGGGGGGTGATTTAAAATTTTAATAGGGAAGGGGTTAGTGAATTCTTATTAACTTTTATTTTTGCACTTTTTTTTAGCCCCCAAAGGGAGCTACAACATGCCATCTTCCAATTGCATATACTGATCAATGATATGCCATAGCATAGCACTAATCAGTGTTACCGGCGCTCTGCTGCTCCTGCCTGCTGAGTAGGCATGGAGCAGTAGATCGCCAATCGGACAACGGAGAGGCAGGTGAGGACCCTCTCGTCATCAGGTAAGCTGATCGGAACATCACGATTTTATTTTTGTGTTAGTCCCGATCAGCTCAGCTGAGTTGCCGGGATTCTTTTACTTTTGTTTTAGAGACCGCGATCAATATTGATCGGGGTGTATAAAGGGTTAATGCTGGACATCGGCCACATTGGCAGTGCCTGGCATTAACCATGGGTCCTGGCTGCCCGTAGCAACCGGGACCCACCGGGTTTAACCCTTTCTCCGCTGGTGAGAATGGTTTAAACCCGGTAAATTCGACCAGGGCGTACAGATACGCCCTGAGTCCTTAAGTACCAGGACATCACGGCATACCTGTACGCCCTGCATCCATAAGGGGTTAAAAATAAATATTTTTGGTGAAAATCACAGAAGAATTACGAGGCCACCATCACACACAGGTACAGACACTACATTATGAACGACACTAACTTTACAGCCCCTGTAGCATAGTCACATGAAAAAATTTCTGGAACACCCCTTTAAGCTTTACACGTTAAATATAAGTATAACCTTCATCACTCCCTGGCCAGCTGATATGACCGGTTCACTGCATAGACTGCATCACTTATACCCCAAAAAATTGGATTTGATTGAGAGTCGGAGAGTGAGGTGCTTGCTGCCACACACTTTCCAGGTTTATAACTCGCATTTGCAGCAATTCTCAGGAGTAAGACCCAGTGTGAATTTTTTTACATATTTTAGTAACATGTCAAAAGTTGTATTTTATGATAGTAATGCTTTAAGATTTCTTGATTCATTTACTGTTAATTTGCCAGTATGTGGATAACAAATTTAATTCTTCAGCTGCCATTCTCACACCAAAGAACAGATGTAGTAAGCACCAAATAAATGTGTATAGTGCTCTAGGCCATTTTTACATGCAATAGAAAAATGATGTCCCAGATTTTTTAAACTTTGTGAGAGGAAAAATTTAGTGATTTTCCCACAGCAACCAATCACAGCTCAGCTAACGAGCTATGGTGAAGTGAAAGCGGAGCTGTGATTGGTTGCTGTGGGAAAATCACTCCACTTTTTCTCTCACATAGTTTGATAAATCTGGGCCTATGAGTATGGAAAAATCCATTTATGTAGATTTTGCATGAAAAAGTCAAGGATTAACCTTCACCCCTTAAGGACACAGCCCATTTTGACCTTAAGGACACAACCGTTTTTTGCAACGGTTTCTGACCTCTGTCACTTTAAGCATTAATAACTCTTGGATGCTTTAACTTGTGAATTAGATTCCAAGATAGTTTTTTCATGACATATTCTACTTTATGTTAGTTTTATATTTTCGGCAATACTTGCATCAGTTCTTGGTGAAAAATTCAAAAATTTCATGAAAAACTTTTTGCATTTTTTTTTTACTTTGAAACTCTCTGCTTGTAAGGAAAATGGACATGCCAAATACATTATATATTGATTCACATACACAATATGTCTACTTTATGTTGGCATCATAAAGTAGAATTTTTTTTTACTTTTTGAAGAAAGGGCTTCAAAGTTCAGCAGCAATTTTCCAGTTTTTCATGAAAATTTTAAAATCTGAATTTTTCAGTGACCAGTTCAGTTTGAAGTGGATTTGAGAGACCTTTTTGTGAGAAATACCCCATAAATTACCCCATTATATAAACTACACCCCTCAAAGTATTCAAAATGATATTCAAAAAGTTTGTTAACCATTTAGGTGTTTCACAGGAATAGCAGCAAAGTGAAGGAGAAAATTCAAAATCTTCAAATTTTACACTAACTAAATGTTCTTGTTGACCCATGTTTTGAATTTTTACAAGGGGTAAAAGGAGAAGAAGCCCCCCCAAAACTTGTAACCCAATTTCTCTCGAGTAAGGAAATACCTCATATGTGGATGTAAAGTGCTCTGTGGGTGTACTAGAGGGCTCAGAAGGGAAGGAGCGACAATGGAATTTTGGAGAGCAAATTTTGCTGAAATGGCTTTTGGGGGGGCGTGTCACATTTAGAAAGCCCCCAAGGTGCCAGAACAGCAAAAAAAAAAAAAATGCATGGCATATTATTTTGGAAACTACACCCTTCAAGGCACGTAACAAGGGGTACAGTGAGCCTTATTACTGCATAGATGTTTGACGAATTTTCACTAAATTTGGACGTGAAAATGAAAAATGCTGGTGTTACCCCAAAGTTTTCATTTTTACAAGGTGTAAAAGGAGAAAAAGCCCCCCAACTTTGTAACACTATTTCTTCTGAGTATGCTAATACCCCATATATAGATGTAAACTGCTCTACGGGCGAACTACAATGCTCAGAAGAGAAGAAGCGCCATGGAGAGAGAATTTGGTTGCAATAGAAGTCGGGGGCCATGTGCGTTTACAAAGCCCCTGTGATGCCATAACAGTGGACCCCCCCACGTGTGACCCCATTTTGGAAACTACACTCCTCATGGAATGTAAAAAGGGGTGCAGTGAGCATTTACATCCCACTGGTGTTTAACAGATTGTTGGAACAGTGGGCTTTGCAAATGAAAACAAAAAATTTCCATTTTCACGGACCACTGTTCCAAAAAATCTGTCAGACAGCTGTGGGGTGCAAATACTCACTGCACCATTTGTTACATTCCGTGAGGGGTGTAGTTTCCAAAATGGGCTCACATGTGGAGGAGTCAACTGTTCTGGCACCATGGGGGGCTTTGTAAACGAACATGGCCTTCAATTCCCGCCAAATTTTCTCTCCAAATGCCCAATGGTGCTCTTTCTCTTCTGAGCATTGTGGTTCGCCCGTAGAGCACTTTACATACACTTTTGGGGTATTTTCTTACTCAGAAGAAATAGGGTTACTAATTTTGGGGGGCTTTTTTTTACTATTACCCCTTGTGAAAATGAAAACTTTTGGGTAACACCAGCATTTTAGTGAAAAAAATAAAATTTCTCATTTTCATGTCCAACTTTAATGAAAATTTGTCAAACACCTGTGGGTTGTTAAGGCTCACTATACCCCTTGCTATGTTCCGTGAGGAGTGTGGTTTCCAATATGGGGTCACATGTGGGTGTTTTTTTATTTATTTTTTGCGTTTATGTCAGAACCGCTATATCAGCCACCCCTGTGCAAATCACCAATTTAGGCCTCAAATATACATGGTGCTGTCACTCCTGAGCCTTGTTGTGCGTACGCAGATCACTTTACGTCCACATATGGGGTATTTCCATACTCAAGAGAAATTGCGTTACAAATTTTGGGACACTTGTTTTCCTTTTTCCTCTTATGAAAATGAAAAGTGTGGGGCAACACCAGCATGTTAGTGTAAAAAAATATAATTTTTACACTAACATGCTGTTGTAGACCCCAATATTTAATTTTCATAAGGGGTAAAATGAGGAAATTTCTGCCGAGTATGGAAATACCCCTATGTGGCCCTAAACTGTTGCCGTGAAATTACGACAGGGCTCCGAGTTGAGAGAGCGCCATGCGCATTTGAGGCCTAAATTAGGGATTTGCATAGGGGCAGACATGGATGCAAGCTTTACTCTTGCCTCCACCACCACCACCACAAATAAGGTGCCTCCAGCTGTTGCAAAACTCCCATCATGCCTGGACAGTCAATGGCCGTCCGACAATGCCAGGAGTTTTTGTTTTGCAACAGGTGGTGGCTCTGTTTTGGAAATGCATTTTTATTGGGGGGGGGGGGTAATTGTGTAAGGGTGTATATGTAGTGTTTTACTTTTTATTTTGTGTAGTGTAGTTAGTGTTTTTAAAGTACATTCACACGGGCGGGGGTTTACAGTGAGTTTCTCGCTGGGAGTTTGATTTGGGGTGGAAGATTTGCCGCAGCTCACACTCGCATGAGGAAATCAATGTAAAGCCCCGCTCGTGTGAATGTACCCTGTACATTCACATTGTGGGGGGTAGGGGATGTTTACAGGCGCAAACCTCCAACTGTTGCAAAACTACAAGTCCAAACATGAACTGACAGATTGTGCATGTTGAAAGTTGTAGTTTTGCTACAGCTGGAGGCACACTGATGGGAAAACACTGAATTATGTAACAGACTAACTCAGTGTTTACCCACCAGTGTGCCTCCAGCTGTAGCAAAACTACAATTCGCAGCATGTACTGAGAGCCGCTTGTTGCCGGGCATGCTGGTTGTTTAGCAAGATCTGGAGGGCCACAGTTTAGAGACAGCTGCACAGTGATTTCCAACCTGTGGTCCTCCAGATGCAAAACTGCAAATTGCTAAACTACAAATTCCAGCATGCCTAGACAGCAAATGGCTGTCTGGGCATGCTGGGAGTTGTAGTTTTGCAACAGCTGGAGGCACAGAACTACAACTCCCAGCATGCCCAGACAGCCGTTAGCAGCTGGGCATACTGGGAGTTGTAGTTTTACAACATCTGGAGGACTACAGTTTGGAGACCACTGTGTAGTGGTTTCAAAACTGTAGTCCTCCAGATGTTGCAGAACTACAACTCACAGCATGCCCAGACAGGCATTGGCTGTCTGGGCATGCTGGGAGTTGTAGTTTTGCATCATCTGGAGGACCACAGTTTGGAGACCACTACACAGTTGTCTTCAAACTGTGGTCCTCCAGATGTTGCAAAACTACAACTCCCAGCATGTCCAGACTGTAAGGGGGGGGGGGGTACTTACCCCTGTCATCGTGGACGCCGTCGCCGGAACTCCGGATCTCGACGCACCCGTCGATCCCGTCGCGCACCCGCTACACACCCGCTGCCCCAGCACACCTGATCGCTGATCGGGTTAATCGAATGGGGTCCCGGGGTGTTAGGCAGGAGTGGTCTCCCGCCAGACACCCCGAGACTTTAGCTAATTAACCCGATCAGCGCTGCGGGGCATGCATTTAATGAACGCAGCCTATATACGGCAGAATGTGCAAAGGTATCACGTCATCCACCGTATACGGGCGCCGTTCTACACTAAGGGGGTTAAAAAAGTACAATTTATACCCTAACCAATGGAAAGGGAAGAGTGTCTGATCGCAGGGAGTGCCTGAGATACCCAAACGCTGTATCTTTGGCTTTCCCATAGAAACATGGAACATGGAGGGGCTTATCAGCTTTGTACGGGGTCAACATGCTCCATTTCTGGGTGCCTTGCAGGAGATTGCAGGGGTCCCAGAGGTCAGACCCCCCCCCGCAATCAGACACGTATTCTCTGCATAGAGGATAAATTGTTCGGAAAAATCCCATAGTGCTCCTTTTATTGATAACATTAGGACTAATCCTGGTGAAGATCTTTGACAGTTAATGTGTACCTATCAGATCCCACCAAAAAATAAAAAATAAAAGACAGTTGCTCAGTGCCAAATCCTGACCATGTTCATCTAATTCTCATTCCTCTTTAACCTATATTTATTATAAAAAAAATACCTCTTTTCATTAGTTCACAGTGTTAGAAATCCTCTGAGGGGAAGGGGGTATGTCCCACCCTTGTGGTGGTGGGAGGTGATTGGTGTGTCTGCTCAAGCAGCCTTGTATATGCATCTCTTGTCAATGACTCATGGACAAGCTGATGCTGCTGCAGGACTGGTTAGTATCCCAGTAGGTATGGAGACCCCTAGTGGTGGGATTTTTAGGAGCTGTTTTCTTTATTAAATATAAAAAAAAAAAAATAATTAAACAACCATATTACAAAAATGTCTTTAATTTTCATCAGTAACAACATATAAAATGTTTTTGGATCTGGCAGTATCCAATTAAAATTGTATATCCCCATCAGATATTTTAGTGGGTTCAGCTTTGGATTTTTGCCACTGAAATACACATCATAACTTAATTTTGTGCATGAATAAACCCTTACTGGGAGAGCAAAACTGATACTTTTTATTTGTATTTTGTTGTGTTTCCTTTTTAACATTGTGGTTTCCTATTTCTTCATTTCACACTGTATTTTGAAACCATTTAGACATTCTAAGTAATGAATTCACCAAAAATTAGATGAAACGCTTTTTCCTTGAATTTGAATCCAATTTCAAAAACATGACAACCTTTAGTCAAATAGAACCCATACGAAGATGTTGCAGAAGACACAATAAATGTATTAAAATAATCAATCTTTATTCAACAAACAAATGATAAAACATACAACACATTGTATGGAGAACTACAATACTCAGCAACTGATGAAAAGCATGCTCAGGTGACCAGGTGAATAACATACAATAGTATACATATATGGTTCCAAGCTGCATAATAAATCATTTACAACTGGCTGCAGCTATGGTAATAAAACCAACGTGGCATCTATATTGCACATGTTCCCATGTAATTTGTCACCATGGGATTATTCATAAGACAACGAGTGCCCTTGAGTTTTCATATTTTGACCAAAGTTTCATCTCATGCAGCTGATGCAGTCTAACCTCATGATGAAGGGGGCTTTCACTACTTTTAAACTATTAAAGCTGAAATCTGATTGGTTGCTATGGGCAACTGCTCCACTGTTCAATTGCACAAGGTTTGATAAATACCCCGCTTTGTGTTTTGCACTTAAAAGGTATAGAGAAGATTGCCTTAAAGGGGTACTCAGCTGGAAAACATCTTATCCCCTATCCAAAGGATAGGAGATAAGATGTCTAATTGTGGGGGTCCCGCCGCTGGGGACACCCATGATCTCCGCTGTGGCCCCCCCAGTCATTCGATGCACGGAGCAAACTCAGCTCCGTGCCAGATAATTGGAGACCGCAGCCGCTATGTCCCCTCTATTCCTGTCTATGAGAGGAGGCGTGACGGCTACGTACTAGCCGTTACACCCCCTCAAATAGACTTGAATGGAGGGGGCGTGGCGTGATGTCACGAAACATGGAAGCTCCAAGCTTCCATGTTCCGTACGTCATCGCTGCTGGTCCGGAGATCTCAGGGTTCCCCATCGGCAGGACCCCCTGTGATCAGACATCTTTTCCCCTATCCTTTGAAGTTGAAGTTTTGCAACATCTGGAGGGCCATAGTTTGAGACCACTGGTATAGTGCATATAACCATGTGATTGACCATAGAGGAGCCTTATCTGTGTGCAAGAAGCCACCTCTTCCTAAATTGTATTTATCTGAGTAGCTGTTCATCAGTAGGTTGCACCTATGTGACCTCCCTTACTGTACGAGTGATTCAAAAAGGATGGTGCAAACTTATAGCATCGGTTTTCATAACCAAGAGAACACAAATGTAGTAACATGTAAAGGCACATTGGCCCTCATTTACTAAGAAAATCGGGTTGTGAGTCTATCTTGCTTTCTTACCCGACTGCTTTTTTCCCCTGGTATTTATTATTATGTCGCATCCTGTTTGTCGCACGTGGGTTTTGTAGGTTTTGGTTTGCAACTCCTCTGAGCTGTCGGGAAAAAATCCACAACAATTCAACAAATTCGGGTTGGAAACCTTAATAAATATGTGGAAAAGCTCAGAAATGTCGGGTAACGCCCCTTTTTCGGGTTTGGGAGAATCCACATCGGGTCCGTCGGGAAAAAATGTCGCATAGTGTCGCAGACTGGCGCACGATGTCTGCGACATGGCGCAGACAAACATGCGACAAAAAAACCCGACAAAAGAGGTCGGGTTTAGAATAGTAAATGAGGGCCATTATGTATCCAAGTTTTATCTATACACTACAAATGTTCCATTGGTGACATGGCAGATGTCTAGTCGGTAGTCAAGTCCTGTCCAGACCCAAGCAGGCATATCCTCAGATATAGATTCTACTGTTTCAGCTATGCGTTGTCTTAGGTTGTTCAGTTCCTGTGGCTGGGAGGGCAGATACACCTTGACATAGTCCCACAGAAAAAAGTCACAGGGTGTTAGATATATCGACGGCATATAACATGTTTACTTTCGGTGAGTTCCTCATGTGCCCGATATGGACCACATGATTTTTATGAGCCCCATATGAGTCTGGCTTACAATGCAGACCGATAAACTATACCAAGGTTTTGAATTACCCTGTATATAATATTTTGACTTTTCTGTATGTTGCTGGAGTCGAATTAGAAATAACATACTGCAAGAGCAACTGTCCCAATGATCTTCATGTACAACTCACATTATAGATGGAACATGGATTCTCAGTTAATTTGGCTTTAAGGCTGAACTCTTCACCCATGATAGCACTAGGAGAGGGTTCATCCACCAGAATACTGCCTCCGTGGTTTTTGTCCCAGTAGGATATCTTTATATTTCCAGGTGCTGTCCTGGATAGAGGAAAAGGGGGGTAATCTCCAACTTGTGGCCCAGACTAGCCCATTAGGTGCCTTGGTTCAGTAAGTGTACTACCCATTATATTTGGGTGCTGCTCTCTATAACCTAGCTCCCTTAGGTTTAAAAACACCCTGTTGTATAGGGTTCAGCTTCCTTTTCCATGCATCTTACATACCCAGTAGTTCCCTTTTTCCAGCAGCATCAGTGACCAACAAGGCTCAAGTTGGCATCTTCACAGGAGGAAAGGGTTAGGCTTAAAGCTTTTTTTTCTTTTGGTCTTCACTTCTAGCTAGCACAGAAGCTGAGTTTAAAACAACATGGGGTGCAGTAGAGGTGCATCCATGGGATTTATGTCCCTGCATAACACATGGAGCACAAGTTTACCACTAACATAAAGTACAATGGGGAGATTTATCAAAACCTGTGCAGAAGTAAAGTTGACCAGTTACATATAGCAACCAATCAAATTGCTTATTAAATTATTCATTTAAAAAAATGAATTAAGCAATCGGATTGGTTGCTATGGGCAACTGGTCACCTTTTCCTCTCCACAGATTTTGATAAATCTCCCTCAATGTGTCTTAAAAAAAAACAATAATCTGTGAATCACTTCAATAAGTTAAAGCATCCCAAGGTTATTAACACTTAAGGTGAGACAGGTCAAATTACAAAAATTGGCCTTGGTTCTCAAGGCCAAAATAGACCGTGTCATTAAGCGGTTAACTAAGCAAGAGACTGATGGAAGCCAAATAGGAAAGCTTTTAATCTCAAAGATGCCAGAAAGAAAACAGGGTTTCTATTGCTATGGTCTCTAAAAGATAGGATACAGATCCTATGAACAAAAAGGCAGAAAGCTTTCTTAACCCCTTAAGGACCACAGGTTTTTCCGTTTTTGCACTTTCATTTTTTCCTCCTCACCTTTTAAAAATCATAACTCTTTCAATTTTGAACCTAAAAATCCATATGATGGCTTATTTTTTGTGCCACCAATTCTACTTTGCAGTGACATCAGTCATTTTACTCAAAAATCTACAGCAAAACGGAAAAACAAATTGTGCGACGAAATTGAAGAAAAAACGCCATTTTGTAACTTTTGGGGGCTTCCGTTTCTACGCAGTACATTTTGACTTATCTTTGTTCTGCAGGTCCATACGGTTAAAATGATACCCTACTTGTATAGGTTTGATTTTGTCGTACTTCTGTAAAAAATCATAACTACATGCAGAAAAATGTATATGTTTAAAATTGGCATCTTCTGACCGCTATAACTTTTTTTATTTTTCCACATATGGGGAGGTATGAGGGCTCATTTTTTGCGCCGTGAACTGAAGTTTTTAGCGGTACCATTTTTGTATTGATCGGACTTTTTGATAGCTTTTTATTCATTTTTTCATGATATAAAAAGCGACCAAAAATACGTTAATTTGGAATTTTTTTGCGTGCACGCCATTAACCGTGCAGTTTAATTAATTATATATTTTTATAGTTTGGACATTTACACACGCGGCGATACCACATATGTTTATATTTATTTTTATTTACATGGTGTTTTTTTTATGGGAAAAGGGGGGGGGGATTTTAACTTTTATTAAGGAAAGGGTTAAATCACCTTTATTAACTTTTTTTTACACTTTTTTTTTGCAGTGTTATAGGTCCCATAGGGACCTATAACACTGCACACACTGATCTTATACCCTGTTCACTGCAAAGCCATAGCTTTGCAGTGATCAGGGTTCTCAGCGGTCGATTGCTCAAGCCTGAATTTCAGGCTTGTAGCAATCAATCGCCGAGGGGATATGCCGGAGGCAGGTAAGAGGACATCGGCTCATGTCCTAGCTGATCGGGACACCGCATTTTCACTCCGGTGGTCCCGATCAGCACCGCTGAGCAGCCCGGATGGTGTTACTTTCGGTTTAGATGCGTCTAAAGGTTTTATAACGTGCGGCACCACGATCGCTGACACGCGCTATTAGTCCCGGGTCCCGGCATCAGATACATGCTGGGACCGACCCGATATGACCCCGCGTTATATCGCGGGAACCGGCCAAGGACGTAAATATACGTCCTTGGTCGTTAAGGGTTTTAAGAGGGCTTGGGACAGGGCTTGGGACTCTTGGGAGTTTTTTTTTACCAGAGATTTGCAACCGTCATATTCAAATTTTGTCAGACATTATAACAGTGGCATAGATTTTCTGAGTCATCTAAGGCTCAACCAGGATAAATGATCTCTGAGTCAGGAGAGTTGTCACAAGATTGTGAAGCTGTGGGCTGTCTAGAAATAGATCTGTTCACTACCAGACAGAACAGGAGTTGGGAAATTTTACTCCTTTTGACCAAAAATATGGTCCTCTAGGAGTATACTGTATGTTTTCCTGTACAGTTGGAAAGCTTGCAACCTTAAAGGAAACTACTATTTTTCAGTATAGGTCTATCTAAGGTGACAAGTAAAAAAGGCAACATGTTGAATCTACTCTGGAGCTTGGAGGGGTTTACTCTCTATCAGAGATGGATCCCCATTCTTCTCAGGTTCCTATCCTTAAAGGGGTTGTGCGCTGCCCTGCAGTTCGGCGCTCCGCTCACAGCGTCCGGAAGTTCATTACTCCGAACACTGTGTGCGGGCTTCCGTGTTCGCAGCCGCCGGGCGTGACGTCACGCCCGGCCCCTTCGTGACGTCTCGCCCGCCCCCTTCGTGATGTCTCGCTGCCCCTTCAACGAAAGCCTATGGGAAGGGGGCGCGACCGCTGTCACGCCCCCTTCCCATAGACTTTGTTAGAGGGGGCAGGCGTGACGTCAGGAGGGGGCGGGCGAGACGTCACGAAGGGGCCGGGCGTGACGTCATGCCCGGCGGCTGCGAACACGGAAGCCCGCACACAGCGTTCGGAGTAATGAACTTCCGGACGCTGTGAGCGGAGCTCCGAACTGCAGGGCAGCGCACAACCCCTTTAAGATTTTCACAGTCAGAAGTGGATAAGGGCCTTATTGTGTGCACCTTTAAGTTGTAAGTCTCTGCTCATAGATCTATTTTTTTATTCTAACATAGCAGATCACCATAATAAAGCTCTTTACATAACCTTTTAATCTCCTATTAGAATGATCCTTCATGGAACTTGAATGTATTCCTAAATGCCTTTGATTCATCTTCTTCAAGCCTTTGTGTAATACAGGTGCCATTTGCCACATTACCTTCACTACACACACCCTAGTCCTGCAATGCTCCTACTCCTGCTCCTCCTGGTATTCCTGGCTCTGCCTATAGGTTGTATAAGCACTCCCCTTGTGCCTCTTAAAAGGCTGGAGCATCTAAATCCCTCCCAAATTATTTTCACAATTTTTACCTGCTATATCAGACAGCTTTACCATTCCCAACCTGCCTGAGGAAAGGCTTCTAGCATGCTAGTCTTCCTTCTACTTTAAGTGTTCCTGTGCATGCAAACTGTATTTATCTGGTACTGCTTAGGACACCGGCTTGCCATATTGACCTCATCCATTTTTGCTGTTTGTGGATTCTGCTGTAACTGTGTCTGACCTTGACCTGTTCCTGACAATTTCTGACTAAGAATCTCTGCTACCCATCCTACCTGTTGGTTTGTCCTCTAGCTATGCAAGAACTCATCCTGGGGGTTAAAGGGTGAAAATCAGGGGGCCACCTAGTCAACACTCACAGCGGTAGGTTAATGTCAACCAGTTGGGTAGCAAAGTAGGTTCACACGCACTAGGTGCTATACACCCACTAGGTGTTATACTGTTAAAGCTATTTCACTACATCTCTGTACTGTAAACAGTATATTATGACATGAAGACTGATTAAGACTGATGGTCAAGTGATCTACTCTCAATATTCATTTTAATTTTAGATGATGCAAGTTGTCTATCATTGTGAGAAAATTTACATTGATCTACTGTACAAAACTTTTGTTTCTAAATAAACCTAAGGTGACGATAAATGCATTTTAGGACAAGGAATATTTTATGGGAAAATTTGTTGAAGTAAAACTGAAAAGTTTTCACTCAAGCTTGGGCAAAGTTTTCTTGATGGATTCATTGCTCAACAGTATAGTTCTGCCTTACCTCTACCACTCATGCCTCCTGTCATAGTTTATGTCTAAGGTTTGCACACTTCTCCTTCCTTGCCTACTCACCCTGCCATGGCTGATTTTGTGGGCACAACTGTGCCTTCTGCATGGCTGTAAACTGGCACTTATATGGCAGGCACCAGGGACTTTAGAAGACCCCAAGCTCCCATGGAAACCCATCGGCATCCAGGGATTATGCCATTGGGCTGGTGACATGGTAAGAAAGCTCCACAGAATAGGTACATGCCATGCTTATGATTTGACTGTGGCATGTAATAGGTTAGACTGCCAGGAACTGAGGTTTCTTGGCCCTAAAAAGGTGATCTAGCCTAAGGCTCCTTAGTGGCCCCTGTAAAAACATGTACGGACAGTCACTAAGGGGTTGAAAAGCATGTACAAATGTGTACATTTTGTTAAAACACGTCTTATGTAAATGTACCTTTGATGCATGAAAACACATAACAAATCCCATTACAAAAAAAAAAATACATGTAACAGTACCCTTAGACTTTTGTAAACTTAAAGTGTACCTGTCAGATCCCACACAAAAAAAAACTGTTATATGTTACTCAATATCTAATCCTGATCATGTACGTGTAATTTTATGTCTCTATCACCCATATTTCGCTAAAAAATAGCATATTACAGCTGCTCACTGTCTTTTCCATTCTCTCTTGTGGAGAGGGCATGTCCCCTCTTGCCTGCACTGTGCTGACTCAGTTTTCTCCCTCTCTCTGCTGACTTACTGGTCTTATTAGGGAGCCTGGCAGCCCTGCTCTGTAACCCTTTCCTCTCTGGTTTTATGCTGTACACACACACACAGACACACACTTACAATGATTATTGGAGATTGCCTGTACTCTATCACCAAAGACAATATGGTGTGTGTGTACATAGTTACATAGTTACATAGTTAGTATGGATACGCCTTGACGTCCTGGTACTTAAGGACCCAGGGCGTATCCATACGCCCGTGGGAATTTCGGTCCCCGCCGCGTGCTGGGCGGGGACCGGAACGGGGTGACTGCTGTTATCAATCAGCTGGCACCCCGTGCAAATGCCCAGGGGGGTCATCAGACGCCCCCCCCCCCCGTCGGCGATCGGCGCAAATCGCAAGTGAATTCACACTTGCGATTTGTGCCGATTCCGGGTCATACGGGTCTATTGTGACCCGGTGACCCGGAATAGAAGGGGGATCGCGGTTGTCTAAGACACCCACGACCCCCCTGTAGGCATAGGAGTGAGGTGGCAGTGTTGCCACCCCTCCTATCCCTGCTATTGGTCCCCTATTGATTGTCAGAGGCGACGACCAATAGCAGACCGGGGGCGGGGGGGTTAACTTTCGTTTTCCCCGTCCTGCCCACCCACAATAGGCGGGGCAGAACGGGGGACCGGTCCACCCGTCCGGAGGCTGCGGCGACATTGATCGGCGGGCGGCGTCACGTGCGTCTGAAGAGGACGGCTGGCGGGATCCTACGGAAGCCGGTAAGTAGATCTGGAGGGCTACAGTCTGAGACCGTGGTCTCTAACTGTAGCCCTCCAGATGTTGCAAAACTACAACTCCCAGCATGCCCAGACAGCTGTTTGGTCATGCTGGAATATATAGTTTTGCAACATCTGGAGGTCCACAGTTTGGAGATCACTGTGCAGTGGTCTAAAAACTGTAGCTCTCCAGATGTTGCAAAACTGCAATTCCCAGCATGCCCAGAAAGCAAACAGCTGTCTCGGCATGCTGGGTGTTGTAGTTGGGTACCTCCAGCTGTTGCATAACTACATCTCCCAGCATGCCCTTCGGTGATTAGTACATGCTGGGAGTTGTAGTTTTGCAACAGCTGGAGGCACACTGGTGAAAATATTGAGTTAGGTAACAGAACCTAACTGAAGGTTTTCCAACCAGTGTGCCTCCAGCTGTTGCAATAGTACAACTCCTAGCATGCACGGTCTGTCAGTACATGCTGGGAGTTGTAGCTTTGAAACAGCTGGAGGTTTGCCCCCCCCCATGTGAACGTACAGGGTACATTCACATAGGCGGGTTTACAGTAAATTTCCTGCTTCAAGTTTGGGCTGCGGCAAATTTTTCGCCGCAGCGCAAACTCCTAGTGGGAAATTCACCGTAACCCGCCAGTGTGAATGTACCCTAAAAACACTACACTAACACCTAATAAAGGGTAAAACACTACATATACACCCCCTTACACTGTCCCCCCCAATAAACAATTTAAAACGTCTTGTACGGCAGGGTTTCCAAAACGGAGCCTCCAGCTGTTGCAAAACAACAACTCCCAGCATTTCTGGACAGCCACTGACTGTCCAGGCATGCTGGGAGTTTAGCAACAGCTGGAGGCACCCTGTTTGGGAATCACTGGCGTAGAATACCCCTATGTCCACCCCTATGCAATCCCTAATTTAGTCCTCAAATGCGCATGGTGCTCTCTTACTTCGGAGCCCTGTCGTATTTCAAGGAAACAGTTTAGGACCATGTAGGGGGTATCGCCGTACTCGGGAGAAATTGCACTACAAATTTTGGGGGTCTTTTTTTCCATTTACCGCTTGTAAAAAGGAAAAGTTGGGGCCTACACCAGCCTGTTAGTGTAAAAAAATATTTTACACTAACATGCTGGTGTTGCCCCATACTTTTTATTACCACAAGCGGTAAAAGGAAAAAAAGACCCCCAAAATTTGTAACGCAATTTCTCCTGAGTACGGAAATACCCCAGATGTGGGCATAAAATGCTCTTTGGGCACACAACAAGGCTCAGGAGTGAGAGCGCACCATGTACATTTGAGGCCTAAATTGGTGATTTGCACAGGGGTGGCTGATTTTACAGCGGTTCTGAAAAACGCAAAAAAATACCCACATGTGACCCCATTTTGGAAACTACACCCCTCACTGAACGTGACATGGGGTATGCTGAGCCTGAACACCCCACAGGTGTTTGACGAATTTTCATTAAAGTTGGATGGGAAAATGAAAAAAATTTATATTTTTTCACTAAAATGCTGGTGTTACCCAAAATTTTTCATTTTCACAAGGGAAAATAGGAAAAAAGCCCCCCCAAATTTGTAACCCCATCTCTTCTGAGTAAGAACATACCCCATATGTGAATTTAAAGTGCTCTGCGGGCGAACTACAATGCTCAGAAGAGAAGGAGCGCCATTGGGATTTTGTAGAGAAAATTTGTCCAGAATTGAAGGCCACATGTGTTTACAAAGCACCCATAGTGCCAGAACAATGGACCCCCGACACATGTGACCCCATTTTGGAAACTACACCCCTCACGTAATGTAATAAGGGGTACATTGAGAATTTACGCCCCACAGGTGTCTGACAGATTTTTGGAACAGTGGTCCGTAAAAATGAAAAATTTAATTTTTCATTTGCACAGCCCACTGTTCCAAAGATCTGTGGGGTGTAAATACTCACTGCACCCCTTATTAAATTCTGTGAGGGGTGTAGTTTCCAAAATGGGGTCACATGTGGGGGGGTCCACTGTTCTGGCACCACGGGGGGCTTTGTAAATGAACATGGCCCCTGACTACCATTCCAAACTAATTCTCTTTCCAAAAGCTCAATGGCGCTCCTCCTCTTCTGAGCATTGTAGTTCGCCAGCAGAGCATTTTACGTCCTAACATGGGGTATTTCCATACTCAGAAGAAATGGGGTTACAAATTTTGGGGGTCTTTTTCTCCTATTACCCCTTGTAAAAATGTAAAATTTAGGGGAAAAACTGCATTTTAGTAAAAAAAAATTTTTTTTTTCATTTACACATCCAACTTTAACGAAAAGTCGTCAAACACCTGTGGGGTGTTAAGGCTCAGCGGACCCCTTGTTACGTTCCTTGAGGGGTGTAGTTTCCAAAATAGTATGCCATGTGGGTATTTTTTTGCTGTTCTGGCACCACAGGGGCTTCCTAAATGCGACATGCCCCCAAAAAACCATTTCAGCAAAAGTTGCTTTCAAAAAGCCAAATGTGACTCCTTCTCTTCTGAGCATTGTAGTTCGCCCGCAAAGCATTTTACGTCCTAACATGGGGTATTTCCATACTCAGAAGAGATTGGGTTACAAATTTGGGGGGGGCATTTTCTCCCATTACCCTTTGTAAAAATGGTAAATTTGGGGGAAAAACTGCACTTTAGTGAAAAAAATTTTTTTTCATTTACACATCCGAGTTTAACGAAAAGTGGTCAAACACCTGTGGGGTGTTAAGGCTCACTGGACCCCTTGTTACGTGCCTTGAGGGGTCTAGTTTCCAAAATGGTATGCCATGTTGGGGTTTTTCTGCTGTTCTGGCACCATAGGGGCTTCCTAAATGTGACATGCCCCCAAAAACCATTTCAGCAAAATTCCCTCTCCAAAATCCCATTGTCGCTCCTTCCCTTCTGAGCCCTCTAGTGCACCCGCCGAACACTTGACATACACATATGAGGTATTTCCTTACTCGAGGGATTTTTCATCTATTACCCCTTGTAAAAATTCAAAAACTGGGTCTACAAGAAAACACCTAAAGGGTTAACACACTTACTGAATGTCATTTTGAATACTTTGAGGGGTGCAGTTTTTATAATGTGGTCATTTGTGGGGTATTTCTAATATGAAGGCCCTTCAAATCCACTTCAAAACTGAACTGGTGCCTGAAAAATTCCGATTTAGAAAATTTTGTGAAAAATTGGAAAATTGCTGCTGAACTTTGAAGCCCTCTGATGTCTTCCAAAAGTAAAAACTTGTCAATTTTATGATGCAAACATAAAGTAGACATATTGTATATGTGAATCAATGTACAATTTATTTGGAATATCAATTTTCCTTACAAGCAGTGAGCTTCAAAGTAAAAAAAATGCAACATTTGCAATTTTTTCATCTAATTTTGGAATTTTTCACCAAGAAATGATGCAAGTATCCACACAATTTTACCACTAACATAAAGTAGAATATGTCGCGAAAAAACAATCTCGGAATCAGAATGAAAGGTAAAAGCATCCCAGAGTTATTAATGCTTGAAGTGACAGTGGTCAGATGTTCAAAAAATGGCCGGGTCCTTAACCCCTTAAGGACCAAGGACGTACCGGTACGTCCTTGGTCCTGCTCTTCTGATATAACGCGGGGTTACACAGTAACCCCGCGTCATATCATGGCGGGCCCGGCGTCATAGTGAAGCCGGGACCCGCCTCTAATAGCGCGCAGCGCCGATCGCGGCGCCGCGCGCTATTAACCCTTTAGCCGCGCGCTCAAAGCTGAGCCGCGCGGCTAAAAGTGAAAGTGAAAGTTCCCGGCTAGCTCAGTCGGGCTGTTCGGGATAGCCGCGGCTAATCGCGGCATCCCGAACAGCTGACAGGACAGCGGGAGGGCCCCTACCTGCCTCCTCGCTGTCCGATCGCCGAATGACTGCTCAGTGCCTGAGATCCAGGCATGAGCAGTCATCCGGCAGAATCGTTGATCACTGGTTTCTTATGAGAAACCAGTGATCAACATAGAAGATCAGTGTGTGCAGTGTTATAGGTCCCTATGGGACCTATAACACTGCAAAAAAAAAGTGAAAAAAAAAAGTGAATAAACATCATTTAACTCCTCCCCTATTAAAAGTTTGAATCACCCCCCTTTTCCAATAAAAAAAAAAACACAGTGTAAATAAAAATAAAAATAAACATATGTGGTATCACCGCGTGCGGAAATGTCCGAATTATAAAAATATATCATTAATTAAACCGCTCGGTCAATGGCGTGCGCGCAAAAAAATTCCAAAGTCCAAAATAGTGCATTTTTGGTCACTTTTTATATCATTTAAAAATGAATAAAAAGTGATCAATAAGTCCTATCAATGCAAAAATGGTACCGTTAAAAACTTCAGATCAAGGCGCAAAAAATGAGCACTCATACCGCCCCATACACGGAAAAATAAAAAGTTATAGGGGTCAGAAGATGACAATTTTAAACGTATTAATTTTCCTGCATGTAGTTATGATTTTTTCCAGAAGTCCGACAAAATCAAACCTATATAAGTAGGGTATCATTTTAATCGTATGGACCTACAGAATACATATCAGGTGTCATTTTTACCGAAAAATGTACTACGTAGAAACGGAAGCCCCCAAAAGTTACAAAACAGCGTTTTTTTTTCAATTTTGTCGCACAATGATTTTTTTTCCCGCTTCACCATAGATTTTTGGGCAAAATGACTAATGTCATTACAAAGTAGAATTGGTGGCGCAAAAAATAAGCCATCATATGGATTTTTAGGTGTAAATTTGAAAGAGTTATGATTTTTTAAAGGCAAGGAGCAAAAAACGAAAATGCAAAAACGGAAAAACCTCCGGTCCTTAAGGGGTTAAGGTATATTTGGGCTGGGTCCTTAAGGGGTTAACTGTCCAGGCATGCTTGGAGTTGTAGTTTTGCTACAGCTGGAGGCACATGATTGGTGCACAGCTTGTAGCAGTGTTGCTGCAGGCTGTGTTCCTCCTGCAGCCTTGTCAATCAGCCATCTCGTGTTCATGACCCTTAGAAATGCTCATGCTGCTGTGGGACTCATCAGTGTCCCAGGAGGTTTGGGGACTCCTAGTGATGGCATTTTCAAAAAGTTTCTGTATCTGACAGTGCCTATTTAAAAGAAATACTAGATGCCAATTTCAAAAAAGGAATGATCCTACACCCAAGCAAGCATGTTTCACAAACATTTTTATAGAAAGCACATATGCAAAATATAGACATTTAGAAACATAACATATAACATCAAACTATTTCCACAGAGAAGAATCTTGTTGCATAACAGAGTAAGTAGGGCTCCTGGGTAATATGGTAATAGGACACTAGAGACAATCTCCCAACAGTGCCAGTTTGAAAAAAGAAAATATGTCACCACTAGTAGTTAGTAGGGATGCAATATAAAATGCAAAGTGCTCTACACAAATACAATAGGCAACCACAGTGTGTCAGATAAAGGTACAAATATTATTCAGAGTACATAAATCATACACAATGGTACAGGGTATCACAGGAGCAACCACCGAACCTGACGTTTCGCATTACCAGGCTTCTTTGTTTTTTTCGTTTGTGAAACGTACACAGAAATAATGTGCAATGTACAACGATATTTGGTTTTGAATAATAATATTCATCATTATCATAATCCTTAATATATTAAACAATAGCCTTGCCATGATAAATTATTATTTCATGTCTATGTACTATGTAACAAATTCAACATTACTGTGATTGATTCAATGCATTCTGTCCATGCACCACTTGGTGGCGCCTAATCTCTGTATATGATATGCATTTTATCCGCCAGTCAGTAGTATGAAAAGTAAGCATCATATATGTGAAGTAATGTGTTTGCATTGTAACCTATCCATGTAAAGCCCACCTCTCCTAATGTGTAGAAGCAATGTGACTGTATAGTCTGTATACTGTGACTGTACACTGACTGTGTATTCCCCTTGTTCTATTATGCATGTTTGTATTGAAAGCTCTTATTTTCACTTTAGTATTCAGACTTAGTGTTTAGTTTTCCTTTACACTCACTTTGTACATAACTAGGTGCTATTAGAATTACATTATCCTTTGTATCTTATTTTTGGAATATTTAATATTCAAATACTGTATGCTACAACATAGCAACATATAAGATATATAACATTAATAGTATAAGATTACAAAGTATTGTATTAGAGCATTTCTCCCATGAAAAGTGATGGCATGTTGCTATTATAGACCATCATTTCCTAGCTATTGGGACCCCCACTGATGCTCACATTTTGCCATGTGCCTAGAATAAGTCTCCCTGTTTAGGAAAAAGAAAGTATACTTGTGATATGCAATAACTATATTAGATGGGTTTTGTGCATTCTATTATCCAATGTAAAATTGCATAATGTACAAAGTATTATAGCTAAAAGATATAATCCATGAAGTATAATTGTATATATGAAAATAGCTTACAAATGGTAAAATTGTTTCCCATTGTATGCCATGCTTTTTATTAGGAATAGCAGAAAGGTGCTCTTTTATTGCCATTTGGCATTGCTTCTTCTGAAGTGTTATTCATTCTGCCTGAATTTATGGGCACTGCTCCCACATCTAACACTGACTTTATGAAATGAACTATTCATATACTGTACAGGAAATAGTCACTTCTATCCGGATGCAAGTTACAAATGGTCAAATACAGTGGACCCTCAAGTTACAATATTTATTGGGTACAGGAAAAACATAGACTAAAATCACTGTCTTGAGACTATAGAAATCTAGTAATTGGTTTCAAAGTGTCAAAAAGATTGAAGAAAAATGACAAGATAACTAATGCACATAAACCAAGTCCTTATGTATAAAATCCAGAAATAGGTGCTAGAAGCTACAAATCACTTCAACTAGTGGGCAAGTGCTTCTTCAGGATCCTGTACAGTATGTACAGTGTACCAGACATACATAATGGGGTCACCCTTACCTGGTGTCCAAAAGCTAGCCCTGGCACAGGTAAAAAGCAGTATAGTACCACACTATACCATACTAGACAACAAATCAGTACATGCACATCAGTAATACATGGGTTTTACCAGTAAATGCCCACTCTGATTGGTTGAATCTTCCAGCCATTTATAATAGCCACCAGTCTGCACTGTGTCTATGAAGCACATGTCATCCATTCAGTGTGAAGATCTGGGGCCCCGTCCTAGAGTCGTAAAGGTCCGGTGGAATCTGTGCACTTCACTGCCAGCCTGGCTACTAGATCTGACTCTTTCACTTCATTATAGTCTATGGAGTAAATGAGTCACATCTTGTAGCTGGCCAGGGGACACAAGTTCACACCATACCCAGCAGAACCTGGCTGTCTTCAGAAGCCAAGAACTGCTGCTAATAGTCACCACAGAGTGATCCCCACTGCCGGCTATTGTAACTGTTTTAATTTCATGGTCAAAACTGTCAGCTGCATTAAAGAGTCTGCATGCATGTTGTTGGTGGTATAGATGCCTGAGGCCTTCTGAAGGCATTGGTGTGAGCTGTTGTAGATCTGCTTCTGAGGTTTTAGCTGGGCGCTCACCTACTGGTGCACTTTTTGAACTCCCCTATTGGTCTAATGTCTGCTATTTTGTGACCCCGTACAATTGTGAGGTTGTATATCATTAGAATGAATCTGTAGTTATTAACTGTGACTATTTTCTACTAGGCAGGAGTTGAGTTTACATAGGACTACATACTAAACAGCCAGTTTATTGGGGACAATTGCACACATTGTATTGGGGTTTGAGTGCCCTGGGGGTGGAATCCATGGCACCCACCCCATGTGGAGTTTGTTTTGCCTTTCATGGGCATATTTTAATTGATTTTAGAGAGTTTTCCATACATTGTGTATTATGTGTAAATAACAAAGTATTGTATTTGTCATTATTTGGTGTGTGCCATCTTGGAGTATTTTTTTCTTTTCTTTCCTTTTTTAAATTGTGAAAGTTTTTAAACACTAGGGCAGCACCCATATGTTATTTATTTGGTTGAGCCCCCACAATTTTTTTTCTAGTTTAGATCTGATTCTATAACCGTAAGCTGACTGTACTAGCAAATTACAGAAAAATAGATTCAATGCATTGCTATAGTAGTGTATTAAATTGCATAAGCAATCAAATTATTATTTATAAATCTTCCCATGGGGGACATAAAAGTGTAGATAAAGGTAAATATTTTTTTAAAACATATTTTTTGTATGCAGAAATGTCCAGACTATTGAAATATAACATTAACCAAACTGCAAGGTGAATGGAGTACACATAAATACTAAACACAAGTTAAAGGGGTCAGAAAATAGCTGTGGCACAGGGAGTCACAACCCTGCCACCCACTCCAAGCATTCGGAACAGAATGTTCCGAACACTGGGGCAGCAAAGTACCCCTTTAAGTACCACTAGCTTTTATGGGTCACAGCAGCTTTGTGTTCTAATACTAAAGTAATAGTGTTCAGAAGATTACATTATGCCAGTGACTTTATATCGGGAAGACACTTAAAAATGATGGACAAAAATGCAGCACAAAACTGTCTGCCATGGAGTATGCTATCATTCAACACAAAACCCCCATTCACTAAGGGCTGTTGCAGTAAATATTTTTAGTGGAAAATCTCCCATAAAATCAGCCCGTGGGAATGTAGGCTTGATCTGCATATGAATTAGGATGGTTGAGAGTGAAAGAAATCAGCATGAATTTGCTATGTAAGATTATAACCATGACATATTTTAACAGTATATAGAGTCCTTGGCTTAGCATCACTTTTGCTTAACCAATAGTGTGACATCTTTTGTACTTGTGTTGAATGTGAATAAATAATTTGTCAATCCACTAGGGGAAAAACAAAGAAGCTGTTTACCATAGCAACTGGTAAGATTTTGTCATTTTAGTGCAGCTTAGATTATTACGACAACATGCAAACTGAATGCTATGGCTGTTACTACTGTATATCCATATCAGTATTGTGGAAAACATTTATTACCAAAATATAATTTTTCTTATATCAATCATTTTAGAAAGCTGTGATATATCTGTTTGCACACCACTTGAGTTTTTCCATGTTGCTGACTGAAAATCTTATTTGCTTAGGGGTGACACCACCGACTGCCACGCTGAACAGTTACTCTGATTCTACACTGGAGGTTAAACACGATAGAGCACCTATAGCAAATTGTGAAAGTTCTAGCGAATGGTCTGATCTTGTGACTCTGAAGTCCATTGGGTCTAGGCTTGTGATGTCTGTCAGAGAAAAGGCACTGCATCAACCTTGTTGTTCAGGGGGTGGTTCAAATCCCTTTAGGCACTATTCATGTCAGAGGGGAATACCAGATGGTGCTGCTGCTTTTACTGCTCCTGCCTCTTGCAGGGATAGTGCTGGCAGAGGAAGTGGAGCCTTGACTCAGCGGAGAGTGGAGACTGGACCCTGGTTCAGCAGGTGTTTGGTGCTGGAAAGCTGTGGCAAGCTGGTTGCGCATCTTTAAATCTAATTTATCATTTCTCAGATGGTGAAAATAATTCCCCCATACATGATAAATACAGAGGGTATCTTTGCTATCCAGTACTCTTTTTCCTTCATGTGTGCAATATGCCTGTCTCTGTTTAAGCAAGAAAGCATAAAGGTCACCATTCTTGTCAGCTTTTCCGAAGCCCCAGTTTGTTCTGTCTCTGCCCTACACTGCCGAGGTTGGTCACAGTGGTCCTCATCATCATTATCATCATCATCATCATTCTCACCTTGTATAGGTTCATCATTCCCTATCTCTTCAACAGATTCCATATCCAAATCCTCCTTCTCAGGTCCCACTTCTTCATTCTCCTCATCCAACTACTCCTCAGGAAGAACATCCATTCTGCTGGCAGCTAGACTTGAATTATTTGCTTCAGAAGTAATATCAGCGGCATCACTAATTCCACTGTTCTCCTTGCTGCCTCTTCAAAAGGTCTGACCATGTGACAGATGTCTCTGATTAGCTGCCAATGCCTCTGCTGAAAGTCAAACTGGCTCCATAAATCATCTGTCTGCTGCACTAAGAAATCTATCACCACTTTATGCTGCTGGTAAAGGCAGTCCAACATATGTATTACTGAGTTCTCCATGTTGAAACTTCATAAAATAAGGAGTGTTGAGAAAGACCATCTTGATGCTGTAGGTCAAGGAGGTCATGTTTAACAGCATAAGAATGGCTAAACTGAATGCTAACTTTCCGGCATATAGCCAGTACATCACTGAGACTGCCACAATCTTTCATGAAATTTTTGATGACACAATTTTGCACTTCTACAAGAGACGTAGATTTTCTCATTCAGGCTTGGCAGATATAATATAGAATGGCAGCACTTGACTTTGAACCAATGAAAGGGGTTGGGGGAGGGTTAGCTATAAAGATGCAAGATGTTCAAACGGGGTTGTGATACTATTTCCTTGGTTTGCTGTAGTGGAGCTTTGGTCTGCACAATGTTGACCCAGTGGGCCAAAAAAGACATATATTGGCCCTGGCCATAGCTACTACTTCAAGTATCTACTATAGCATGCACTGTGCTGCACACCGGCAACTACCTGGGCTGGTAACACCCCATGTAGTCAATAAGATGGAATGGTAGTGCCTGCACCAATACCAACAACTTGGCCACACTGAGGGCACACTGAATACTGTTGCCTGTATGACATAGATTCCCCAATCGAACTGATGGAATAGAGGGGGGGGGGGCATGACACTGATGAATACAAGTGTGTGCTGCCTCTGAGAAGGATCTGGAGGAGCAGCAGCAGCAAAAGAAAAGTTTTTCTCACATTGTGGAGCATCTCGACTGTCTCATGCGGCCTTGGGAGGCTGCTCCATGTGCCTATGTAGAGACTTAGGCCCAGATTTATCAAACTGTGTGAAAGAAAAGCTGTAGAGATTTTCTCACAACAACCAATCACAGCTTAGCTTTCACTTTATCAGAGCTCATTAAGATAGGAAAGCTGAGCTGTGATTGTTAGCTTTGGAAAATAACTGCAGTTTTTCACACACACAGTTTGATAAATCTGGCCCATATTTCCTATACTTGTACCCTGGTTTTGGCTTAGTTTCTGTTTGCAGAGACAGTACAGTGCCATGTTTCCTGCATCTCTTAAGATAGAAAAGAATTTCCAGATGGCAGAATACCAGACAAGTACACCACCACCTGTGCCCCTCCTCTGGTAGGTTTGTATTTCGAGCCTACAGATGCAGCAGTGTCACTGTCGCTTGTGCAGATAAGACAAGCAAGCCTACATCTGTTATGTTTGATAAGTGTTCTGAGGTTACCTCAGCTACGTTCTTCTTCACTGACAGTACCACTACCCTCCTGCTCTGAACATGTCACCTTCTCCTCACCTAGTTCCCACATCTTGTCCAACACTACCGGGCTCAAAGTCATATTGTCACACTCTTTTTCCTCCTTTTGAGAAGACCTTTCAACCAGATTACAAGGGTTGTGCTATTCTCTGAAACCACACAACCCCTGGAAAACAGTGAGAACATTTGCCGGCTGATACTATTACCACCAGGCACCAGGCTGCTGCTGCCACCTTTACTGGTGCTGGTACTGCCTCCATCATTCTTACTGGAAGAGGACATTGCAGGGGTGCTCTGTCCTCCACCACATCTAACAATTCCTTTACCAGATATAGTTTTCTTATTGAAAATATTTGTGGGTTATTTCTATATTTTGGGGGTTATTTGTCACTCACCTTCTAGTCAACTATCTCCCTCAACACTATAAATGCACATTTATTTTAAACCTACCTACAAATGCTATTTTATTTAAGTAGAACAGGGTTTACTCACAGCACTTTTAAATGCATACTTTTGTTTATTCCCAGGTAGAAATGTTTGATTAAACCCAGAAAATAAACACATCTTGTTCTTAGATGGCTTTGCCAAGTTCACTCTTAACAATTTTAAATGTGTAGCTATGTTAAACTCAGGTAGAAATGCTATATGTTCGATTAAAACCAGAAAATACTTGTAACTTGGCCTTAAACACTCAGTCCACGTTCACTGTGCTTTTAATGCAAATTTATGTTAAAATACAGTTCAGCCCATTGCTTTTACTGCTTGCTAGGTATTGTATTGTGATAACTTTTATGTGTTTGCTGGGATTTATAGTGCACCAGCTGAACACAGTACTGCAGGTGACAGGAGGTCACTGTCTGAGGTTATCTCAATGATCAATCTTTGTCCAGCTTTTAATATGATAACTTTTTTGGGCTTGTTCACTGCTGGCTGGGATTTTTAGTACTACTAATTAAAGGGGTATTCTGGGAAAAAACATTTTTAAGATGTCTGATCACGGGGGCCCCTCCCGCGATCACCCTGCAGCACCCGCATAGAAGCTGCGTCTTCAGTTTCGGAAGCCTCCGGGTTTCTGGAACTGGGGACGTGACATCACGCCCTGCCCCCTCCAATCATGTCTATGGGAGGGGGCGTGATGGCCGTCAAGCCCCATCCCATAGACATGAATGGAGGGGGCATGGCGTGACATCCCTAGTCCCGGAAACCCAGAGATTTCCGAAACTGGAGATGCAGCTCCAACATAGAATGCAATTGCTGCAGGGAGATCGAGGGGAGTCCCAGCAGCGCCCCCCCCCCCACAATCAGACATCTTATCCTCTATCCTTTGGATAGGGGATGAAATGTTTTTGCCCGGAATACTCATTTAAAGCTTTGCTCAATTTGCTTTGAAATTCTCTCCAAAATGGTGGCTGCAGTGTAGAGCATAAGCCTCTTAACCTCACCTCTATGCTGTTTTCTTATTGTCCTGGGAGCTGAATTACATATAAATGAAAAAGCTATGATTTAATACCCTGGGGTCATGTGATCTTGTGATAGCTAGATGTATGCTAGGCTACCCTAGGTTTACTAGGTTACCCTAACGTCATCTCAGTGTTCCCAGGACTTCCTCCTTTATTCAGGCTCCAAAACGCCATGTGTTCCTCTTTCCTTCTGCTATTATTATTGTTGTCGCCAAGTTCACGTGAGCTGGCAATGTTCAAAAGTTTGGCGAGCTGCTGCCACTTCAAAGTTCTGAATTAGACCGGGTTCACCAGGCTCTGCTCCTTTATCACTATTCATTATGTTTGTTACTGATTTAAGCAGTAAAGGGAAATGTCCCCCACTCCCCATACAAGTTGTTTTGAACCCTTTTTGTGCATTTCAATATCTGTCCTGATGACCTGATGAAGGGATATCATTCTAAAAAAGTGTTATCTTTTAGACATTTCATGGATTCAATAAATATATGGAATTACATTGTCATCCTGTAGCACTTGTAGGTTTTGCCTATACGCTTAATACATTTGCACATCTTACTTAAGTGTCCTTAGCCCAGCCTTAGCCACCCCCTCCCCTTTCTAGTTCTGTAAAATGGATATTATACTTATAACTTTTTTCCACTATTATGTACAGTTACAGGATAGCGATATGATGTGCTAAATACAGTATGATCACATCTGCACAAGGCATACAATAAATATATTTCCTAGGTATTTTTATTCTACTCTTTAACCACTGTGTTTCTATGGTGACATAGCCGCTGTACACATGCCTCTGCAAACAATTTCCCTCATCTTTTAATCTCACATATTTTTCTCACTTCTAAAAATAAACAACGGAAATCATCGGATATGATATATTATTTATTAGACTGACACAAGTATATACTCATATTTCCTTATACAGTATAGCTGGAGTCCAGGTTCTTAATTTATGCAGGAATTCATTTTTAGCAATACGCTTCTGCTGGTCTTCACCCCAGGTGCATTGCTATGGTACCAAGTGTAAACCCTCAGGCTCTTATCACACAGACTACAGAAATACTTATTGTGAGACTAGAGATGATCAGTACATTTCTCTTCTATTCTAACCTAAGGGGACTATGACTTATATATTTTTTCTTTTGTACTACAGAAGTAGCAGAGCTAGATTTGTAATGTGCGGTTGGTTTTACACACACAGGTGGACATTTATCATTTCTCATGCCTATATTTTGGCATATTTTTCATAGCAATCTTTTGTATGCATTTACACCATATTGGGTGCATTTGCGTCTGAGTTGACACTTTTGCTTTCTGACAGATGTTGTACAGTATGGTTTTTAACATGTTTATTATTTGCAACTCCAGAAATCAGTGTAGAAATCCAAAAGTAAAAAAAAAAGTGACTAGAAAACGTACCAAATTAATTATACACATGATACACTAAAATGATAAATTTTGCCTAATTGATATGCGTATCAGGGGACAAGCTAGAAAAGTGGAGTGGGAAAGGTGCAAATCATAAATTTTAACCCATTCCCGCCCTACGGTGTCCATTTTAGGACATTGCCAGTCATCAGCCGTAACTCCATCCTGCGTTAGGTGAAACGGCGTGCTGCCTCCTCCCTCACACCAATCGCCGTCATCCTTCAGCCACAACTCCCTCCTCCCTCATCCGAAACTCACTCGTCCAAAACGCCGTCATGCCTCAGACGATTCTCCCTCAGACGCAACTTCCTGCCGCATAGCAGAGCCGACGCTGCACAGCATGTATAGCAGAGTCAAAACTGTGAAACTTGAACGTGTGTACTACAGACACTACATGTGCTACAGAGTCTGTATAGAAGAGCCGACATTGAATAACGTGTACAGCAGAACCCGCATAGCAGAGAGCCGACAATGACTCAGATCTCTGCTACACGGCAGGAACGTTTTTTGTCTAAGGAATGACGGAGTTTTGGATGAGATACTTTAGGATCACAAAGGAGGGAGGAGGGAGTTGCTGCTGACACCTGACGGAGAGTGGCCCGAGGGAGGAGGCGGGATGCCGTTTGACCTGACGGAGGACGGAGTTACGGCTGACGATGTCCTAAAATGCATACTGTACCGCCCTATGAAGTATAGTTGTGTGATGGGTGAGAATAAGTTTACACGAAATAATGTACATTTATGCCATTTTGCTTTTCTGGTCTTTAAAGCGCACCTAGGACCTGCACCTGCTTTACAATCAGTGAAAAAATGGCTGCTGAAGGACTCACCTCTAATGCCAGGCAGCGGCAATAGTAATACTTGTATATTTGAAATATGTTTAATTTTACATTCTGCATCAGTTTAGACTTATTTTTCTTAACCCCTTAAGGACTCAGCCCATTTTGGCCTTAAGGACTCAGACAATTTAATTTTTACGTTTTCATTTTTTCCTCCTCGCCTTCTAAAAATCATAACTCTTTTATATTTTCATCCACAGACTAGTATGAGGGCTTGTTTTTTGCGCGACCAGTTGTCCTTTGTAATGACATCACTCATTATATCATAAAATGTATCGCACAACCAAAAAACACTATTTTTGTGGGGAAATTAAAACGAAAAACGCAATTTTGATAATTTTGGAAGGTTTTGTTTTCACGCCGTACAATTTATGGTAAAAATGACATGTGTTCTTTATTCTGAGGGTCAATACGATTAAAATGATACCCATTATCATATACTTTTATATTATTGTTGCGCTTAAAAAAAATCACAAACTTTTTAACCAAATTAGTACGTTTATAATCCCTTCATTTTGATGACCTCTAACTTTTTATTTTTCTGTATAAGCGGCGGTATGGGGGCTCATTTTTTGCGCCATGATCTGTACTTTTTTTTGATACCACATTTGTATATAAAAAACTTTTAATACATTTTTTATAATTTTTTTTAATAAAATGTATTAAAAAAGTAGGAATTTTGGACTTTTTTAATTTTTTTTCGTTCACGCCGTTCACCGTACGGGATCGCCGTGCTGCGGGCGATCCGATCGTTCATTTAAATCGCGAACTGCCGCAGATGCCGGGATCTGTATTGATCCCGGCACCTGAGGGGTTAATGGCGGACGCCCGCGAGATCGCGGGCGTCGGCCATTGCCGGTGGGTCCCTGGCTGCGATCAGCAGCCGGGATCAGCCGCGCATGACACGGGCATCGCTCCGATGCCCGCGGTTATGCTTAGGACGTAAATGTACGTCCTGGTGCGTTAAGTACCACCTCACCAGGACGTACATTTACGTCCTGCGTCCTTAAGGGGTTAATGGGACAACCTTTGTGAATGTATTAGCTACATATAATATATATATATATAGGAGGACGGCCACGTGAGGTGGTTGAAACGTCGCTATTGCTTTTTGGTGATAAATAAAAGTCACTATTCTTCACTACGCTGGAGTGCTGCTGCGTTTACTTGGTTGCTGTATTTCATCGGGGCCCGAGGACCAGGGCCCATCCACAGCCTGCACCCACTGCACCTAATTCAACTTGAGAGTGCTGCTCCACCTGCTTCTCTCTCTCTCTCTCTATATATATATATATATATATATATATATATATATATATATTTATTTAGAGGCATATAATGAAAGATGTTCTTTTCTTCTTATTTTGTGTTTTATTTGTCTATTTTTTTAATTAAGAGCTTAGCCATTCATTCTACAGGGAAGGAGAGGGTGATCTGTGAGCAACAACTATTGTGTTCACCTCGGTTATCCTTACACTGGAGTCAAAATTTACTGTAATCCTGTCCTTGATTCTAAGAAGGACACTTCTGAGAAATGGTCTGTACAGAGCAGGAAGTCTCAGCTTATTTTTAGTCCAAGTGGCCTAGTGGACAGATGTCAGTCAGGCTGGGGCATGTGGTCTGTAATTTGGATACAGAAAAGCCTGTGTTTGGTTTGGGGTTACAACTGGATCTTTAAAGGGTTTTATTACAAATACAAATAAGTGCAAAGCAAACCTAACTAAAGGATAGGGGTACATGGAAAAAGGGAAAGGTGAAAGGAATGGTGCAGAAAGCAATATGGAAGTGCCTAACTAATCATTAGTGAGTAAACTTTTACATCAGTCATCTAAACGCACACATTGACCATACATTGCCCATCTATGGAACACCTAAATACCCCCAGTCAATCAGAACAGTTCCTCTACATTCTGTGGACAAAGTTGTAGAGCTCAATACCTCCTGTAGGCGGCATGCTTGCATTGGAATAAGTCCTTTCGATGACCCATGGGTTGGGGGTCTCCTTTGTTGCCCAACACTTTCTACTTGGGGATATCAACATTTAACACTTGTCATCATATTTAGAATACTGATTTACAATATTTTACTGTGACATTCGCACTGGATATTGTCACGATGCCGGCTGGCAGGTAGTGGATCCTCTGTGCCAGAGAGGGATAGCGAGGACCGTGCTAGTGGACCGGTTCTAAGACACTACTGGTTTTCACCAGAGCCCGCCGCAAAGCGGGATGGTCTTGCTGCGGCGGTAGTGACCAGGTCGTATCCACTAGCAACGGCTCACCTCTCTGGCTGCTGAAGATACTGAAGATAGGCGAGGTACAAGGGAGTAGGCAGAAGCAAGGTCGGACGTAGCAGAAGGTCGAGGCAGGCAGCAAGGATCGTAGTCAGGGGCAACGGCAGGAGGTCAGGAACACGGACTAGGAACAGACAAGGGAACGCTTTCACTAGGCACAAGTGCAACAAGATCCGGCAAGGGAGTGCAGGGGAAGTGAGGTAATATAGGGAAGTACACAGGTGATCACACTAATTGGTAATTGGGAAGATTGGGCCAGGCATCAACATTGGTGCACTGGCCCTTTAAATTGCAGAGACCCGGCGCGCGCGCGCCCTAGGGAGCGGGGCCGCGCGCGCCGGGACAGGACCGACGGAGAGCGAGTCAGGTACGGGGACCGGGGTGCGCATCGCGAGCGGGCGCCACCCGCATCGCGAATCGCATCCCGGCTGGAGGCGGTACCGCAGCGCACCCGGTCAGTGGATCTGACCGGGGCGCTGCAGCAACGAGGATGAGGCGAGCGCTCCGGGGAGGAACGGGGACCCGGAGCGCTCGGCGTAACAGTACCCCCCCCCTTGGGTCTCCCCCTCTTCTTGGGGCCAAAGAACCTGAGGAAAAAAAAGTAAATTTTTCCGTGATGAGGTCCGATGCACATTAGGAGGGGTTCTGTGCGGAAACGCATGAGACAGTCCAATCTTTTATTGTTAATACAATAGATGTAGAGGGGTCTGGCGAGACTGGTCACAGGGACGTAGAACCTGTTGATAGGAGAGGCCAAAAAAATTTTTCCTGCAGATCCGGAATCCAAGGAGACCAAAGTAGAGAAGGAGAAGGTAGAGGCAGATATCCGCACAGGCACAGTAAGGCGTGGAGAAGCAGAGTTGACATCAAGAACTGTGTCACCTTTGTGCGGAGTCAGCGTACGTCTTTCCAGGCGGGGAGGACGGATAGGACAATCCTTCAGGAAATGTTCGGTACCGGCATAGTACAGGCAAAGATTCTCCATGCGGCGTCGTGTCCTCTCTAGAGGTGTCAAGCGAGACCGGTCAACTTGCATAGCCTCCGCGGCGGGAAGCACAGGAACGGATTGCAGAGGACCAGAGGAGAGAGGAGCCGGGGAGAAAAAACGCTTCGTGCGAACAAAGTCCATACCCAGGCGGAGCTCCAGACGCCATCCGGAAGAACGCATGTCAATGCGAGTGGCAAGATGAATGAGTTCATGTAGGTCAGCAGGAGTCTCTCGTGCGGCCAGAACATCTTTAATGTTGCTGGATAGGCCTTTTTTAAAGGTCGCGCAGAGAACCTCACTATTCCAGGACAACTCGTAAGCAAGAGCACGGAACTGAATGGCGTACTCGCCAACGGAAGAAACACCCTGTTCCAGGTTCAGCAGGGCAATCTCGGCAGAAGAAGCTCGGGCAGGCTCCTCGAAGACACCACGGACCTCAGCGAAGAAGGACTGGACTGTGGCTGTGGCAGAATCATTGCGGTCCCCATCAAACTTGTCCGGCAGGGACAAGCAGGGGTTAAGAACGGCCGGTTGCTGCGGAGGAGTTGCAGGAGCCGGTGGAGGAGATGGTTGTTGCAGCTGTAGCTGTGACTGAAGTTGCTGTATCTGCGGCAGCAGCTGCTGTGACTGAAGTTGCTGTATCTGCGGCAGCAGCTGCTGTAACTGTGACTGAAGACGCTGTGTCTCGGAGATCAAGTATGCCAGCTGTTGATCTCGTTGGGCGATCTTTACGCCAAATTTGTCCGGCAGGGACAAGCAGGGGTTAGGAAGGACCGGTTGCTGCGGAGGAGTTGCAGGAGCCGGCGGAGGAGAAGGTAGTTGCAGCTGTAGCTGTTGCTGTATCTGCGGCTGCAGCTGCTGTATCTGTGACTGAATACGCAGTGCCTCGGAGGTCAAGTATGCCAGCTGTTGATCTCGTTGCGCTATCTGTTGCGACTGCTGGGCGATCTGACGAGCTTGCTGGGCGACCAGCGTAGGGAGGTCAGCGACAACTGGCAGAGGAACTTCAGCGGGATCCATGGCCGGATCTACTGTCACGATGCCGGCTGGCAGGTAGTGGATCCTCTGTGCCAGAGAGGGATAGCGAGGACCGTGCTAGTGGACCGGTTCTAAGACACTACTGGTTTTCACCAGAGCCCGCCGCAAAGCGGGATGGTCTTGCTGCGGCGGTAGTGACCAGGTCGTATCCACTAGCAACGGCTCACCTCTCTGGCTGCTGAAGATACTGAAGATAGGCGAGGTACAAGGGAGTAGGCAGAAGCAAGGTCGGACGTAGCAGAAGGTCGAGGCAGGCAGCAAGGATCGTAGTCAGGGGCAACGGCAGGAGGTCAGGAACACGGACTAGGAACAGACAAGGGAACGCTTTCACTAGGCACAAGTGCAACAAGATCCGGCAAGGGAGTGCAGGGGAAGTGAGGTAATATAGGGAAGTACACAGGTGATCACACTAATTGGTAATTGGGAAGATTGGGCCAGGCATCAACATTGGTGCACTGGCCCTTTAAATTGCAGAGACCCGGCGCGCGCGCGCCCTAGGGAGCGGGGCCGCGCGCGCTGGGACAGGACCGACGGAGAGCGAGTCAGGTACGGGGACCGGGGTGCGCATCGCGAGCGGGCGCCACCCGCATCGCGAATCGCATCCCGGCTGGAGGCGGTACCGCAGCGCACCCGGTCAGTGGATCTGACCGGGGCGCTGCAGCAACGAGGATGAGGCGAGCGCTCCGGGGAGGAACGGGGACCCGGAGCGCTCGGCGTAACAGTTATCATCCTTTTCTCTCCATTTATCTATCCATTTTTCACTCTTCACAATCCTTTGAGGACTGGTTTACTATTTTTTAGGTATTTGAAGCTGTTGGTGTCTACACAGTGTCACGAACCTCCTGATGCTGGCAGTTGTGCATAAGCCTGTAGTCCAGCCAACCCTTATCGATTCCCACAAAGAAAAGTATTTGCAGTGGCTCACAAATACATTAAGACTTTAAAACTGTTTTTTTCACTGATAAATGCCTCCCTACACTGGATGGTCCAGACGGATGGCTACTATACAGCCACTCTAACAAGACTGTGACATTAAAAGGGATGATTTGGGTGGAATATTGGCAAGTGAGATGGTAGGTCCCTTTAGGGTTTCTAAGGGAGTAAAAAAGATCTCTGAACAATATGTGGAGTTCCTAATAACATTTTCTGCCATGTAATTAAAAGAAGAATCACATCTTCCAAAATAAAATCATTTTCATGCAAGACAATGCATCATCTCATGCTGCAAAAGACACAATGGATCCATTGACTGCTATATGCATAAAAGAAACAAAAATCATGATTTGGCCAGTATAATCTCCTGACCTCAATCTTATTGGCAACCTGTGGAGCATTCTTGAAGTGTACCTGTGACAAACTTCTGACTCACAGTTTTGATCAAACAGGGTCTGAGTGTTTGAACCATGGCCACACTTTTCTCCCCGCCTGTTTTAACAATTGTTCAGGGTCTGAACACTCAGACCCCACCATTCAAAAAATGTAACATGTCTCTAGGAGGCAAAGGTACACTTTAAAAAGAAGATCTATGAGAGTGGCTGTCGGTATAGGTACCAGTATAACTTAGCTTTTATTTTACCAGAGCTCGTTAAGATATGAAACCTGAACTGTGATTGGTTGCTGTGGGCAAAGCCAGTTTTGGTTTTAGACAGAATTATCTGGGCCATAGTGTGTTAATCTAAGCATAGAACTGTAGAAGGGTCCAGTAAGAGAAATACCCATCCATCATTAGCTCTCTCTCAAAATATCCCTGATGATTATCATATATTTGAAGAAATTAAATTAAAGGTTGAGCCATGAACAATGTAAATGCTGTGGATTTTAAATACAAATCTGTAACATTTCAGTGCCAAAATTCACAGCAAAAAAAATCTGTACTGGAACGTCATGTGTCCGCTCCCGATCTATAACGCGGGGCCACGGCGTGGCCCCGCGTCATAGCGGGTCAGGCCTGGCCTCTAACAACGGCCGGGACCCGTGGCTAATAGCATGCGGCATTGATCGCTGTGCCGCGCGCTATTAACCCTTTAGACGCGGCGTTCAAAGTTGAACGCCGTGTCTAAAGTGAAACTGAAACCATGCCGGTTAGCTCAGTGGGCTGTTTGGGATAGCCGCGGCATCCCGAACAGCTTACTGGACAGCAGGAGGGTCCCTACCTGCCTCCTCGCTATCCGATCGCCAAATGACTGCTCAGTCCCTGAGGCATGAGCAGTCAAGCGGCAGAATCATCGATCACTGGTTTCTTATGAGAAACCAGTGATCAATGTGAAAGATCAGTGTGTGCAGTGTTATAGGTCCCTATGGGAGCTATAACACTGCAAAAAAAAGTGGAAAAAAAAAGTGAATGAAGATCATTTAACCCCTCCCCTATTAAAAGTTTGATTCACCCCCCTTTTCCCATATAAAAAACCAGTGTAAATAAAAATAAGCATATAGGGTATCGCCGCGTGCGGAAATGTCCGAATTATAAAAATATATTGTTAATTAAACCGCACGGTCAATGGCGTGCGCGGAAAAAAATTCAAAAGTCCAAAATAAGATCAATAAGTCCTATCAATGCAAAAATGGTACCGTTAAAAACTTCAGATCACGGCGCAAAAAATTAGCCCTCATACCGCCCCATACACGGAAAAATAAAAAAAGTTATAGGGGTCAGAAAGGACAATTTTAAACATATTAATTTTCCTGCATGAAGTTATGATTTTTTCCTGAGTACGACAAAATCAAACCTATATAAGTAGGGTATCATTTTAACCGTATGGACCTAGAGAATAAATATCAGGTGTCATTTTTACCGAAAAATTTACTACGTAGAAACGGAAGCCCCCAAAACTTACAAAACGGCTTTTTATTTTCAATTTTGTCTCACAATGATTTTTTTTTTCTGTTTCACCGTAGATTTTTGGGAACAATGACTGACGTCATTACAAAGTAGAATTGGTGGCGCAAAAAATAAGCCATCATATGGATTTAGGTGCAAAATTGAAAGAGTCATGATTTTTTAAAGGCAAGGAGCAAAAAAACAAAAATGGAAAAAACCCTGGTCCTTAAGGGGTTAAAGATGTATATTAGAAAAACTATTGTTTTGACAAGATGAACAACATCTCAAAAGTTTTTATATCTGACAGTGCCCTTTTATTGCCAGACATCAGACAAGTAGTAACTCTGAATGGACTTTCTGCTACACTGAACATTGGCAAAAGTTCTGTATGTGATAAATAAACAATCCTTTTTTGACAGGTGCTTCACTGGATCCTTAGCCTGCTCTCAGTATCCTCTTTTCCCAGTAAAGTACTCCATGAATAGGGTATCATTAACTGAAATACCTGCTGGTTCTGTGCAAGCAGAACAACATCTTTAAAACTCATCCCCATGACCCTCCACAGGTTCAAACACTGTTAGTTTATATAGAACATTCTGATGCTTTTTCATCTAAAAAAAAAAAAAAATTGACAAGATGTCCAGACAGCAATGACATTATTAATGCTGAATTGGAAGTGTCCCGTTTTATGTTCTAGAATAAATCATAGAGACAAGCAAACACAAAGAATTATCTGTTTATAAAATCTGGTATGTGACAGGGGACACATAAAAATAGAACCTTTGCACAATATATGTGCCTAAAATAAATTAGCTATTTAGTGTATCATGTTTAATCATCTGATCACATGACCCACAGATGCAGTTAGAGGGGTTGTCCGATGATTCAATATTTTTCAGTTGAAATCATTTTCTTTATTCTCTCCTAGAACATTGAACTTACAGTATAAGTCTAGTGCTGGTTAAAAAAAATAAAAGAAAAAGAAAAGTGATTTCTGGTGAAATATGAGAATTAGGGATGAGCAAATTTTTGAAAAATTAGATTCAGCCGTTTCACAAATTTTACGAAAAAAATTGGTTCGGTACGAATTTATTTGCGGCAAATCTGTATTAAAAATGGCTATTTCTGGCCTACAGAGAGCCTCAATAGGGGTGTAGAACACTTTGCCTTGCTGGAACACTCATAGTGTGTGTGCTGGGTTAGTGAAATAATACTGTTATTCAGTATGACATGCATATTAGAGGCGTCGCTATTAGAATCACTGTCGCAGAGCGGCACAATGACAGAGTCTGGAGGTGGCGGCAGCATGACTAGACCATATAGTACCTGAATGACACAGCATGGAGCTGGCAGCAGCATGAGGAGACCATATAGTGGCTGAATGACACAGCGTGGAGGCGGCGACAGCATGAGGACACCATAAAGTGGCTGAATGAATCATTGAAACAGTTCAGACATGAGCTCCAAGTGCATGGAGCACTGTGTAACAAAGCCTCTGCATGACTTGGAATCCCCATCATACTTGGGAGGTAAAGGCAGGCGTAGCTGGGAGCCAGAAGACACTGTAGGAGCTGGAGGTGGGAGTGGGCCAGATTGTGGTACGTACTGCTGTTGCATGGTCACAAGCTGTTGCATTGTGGCTGAAAGTTGAGAAAATTGCTGCGCCTGTCGGGCCAACTGCTGTGACTGATGTACCACAACGGAGGAAATATCCGCGACTTCAGGCAGGGGTATCTCATCAGGATCCATGGCCGTATCTTACTGTAACAGTCACGTTTCAGAAGACAGGAACACCGGGGGATGTGGATCCGCTGGACCTGTGTGGCAGATGACTCGGACTGTACAAGGGAGCCGGATGGACTTGCTGCGGCAGGCGGCACCCAGGTCGCTACCCCTGGCACGGCTCAACCACACAGGCAGCTGAGGAGATGCGAGGCACAGGAGGGATAAGGCAGCTCGTAGTCTGGATAGCAGAAGGTCAGTGCAGGCGGCACAGTAGCGTAGTCAAGACGTAGCAGGAGTTCAGTAGGCAGGCGGCAGAGGAGCAAGGTCAAAGTCACAAAGCAAGGGATCAGATACACGGCAAGGCAATACTGAGGAACGCTTTCTCTAAGGCACAAGGCAACAAAGATCCGGCAGGGGAGTGAGGAGGGTGGAGGAATTTATAAATGAGCCACAGGTTAATTACACTAATGAGCGGTATGGCCCTTTAAATCTTTAAGCTCCGGCACGCGCGCGCCCTAGGGGACAGGGACATGCACACCGGAGCAGAGAGGCAGAGGAGGAGGCAGGAGAAACACCCCGAGAGTGACGGACTGGGGCTCCCATGCGGGAGCTTCCTGCGATGTGATTCCTAGCCCCGCCGGCAGCAGCAGGTAACGGGACCATGCGCTCACAGCCAGCGTGTGCGGCCGGATCGCATAACGTAACAATTAGACTCCTAGTTTGGACAGTTCTGGGTTGCCCTGGACGGCCGGGAAGGTGTCGGTCCACCAGACTTGTCTCTTCCTTCGAGTGGGGTCCAGGGAACAGAATCCCACTTCTGACACCAACTGTCAAGGATGGGTGCGGATGAGACCTTAAAATTTGCATGACTGCTGCTGTATACTGCTGAGTGTCGACACAAGAAATATGCACCAGACAAAAAAGTTGGTATAAAACTCTTTCTCAGCAAGAAACCCAGGAACTGTTCCCAAGACTTCTCAGAGAATTCTGTTTATTACACAGAAGTACTTTGGTTTTTATATTTGACAAAAAGGGGAGGTTAGTTATCATGTCAAAATCATCATGTTATATTTTGATTGGTTATTTGAGTTTTGTCTCCGTGTATATATTAGCATATTTAAACATCCACTTCTCTCTCTTGGCCAAAGTTCACTTACGCTGCCCTCTCACTCTCACACTGGAAAATTCCAGATTTCTCTGCCCTTCTATAAAGACTATGGGGGAGATTTATCAAATGATTTAGACTGGTTTTCCTTGTCTAAATTTGTCGCACAGAAAATCGCAGTCTAAATATGTGCGAATTTTCTGCGACTTTTGCTCTAGAGGATTTTTAGAACATGATGCATGCAAGTCTGTTTTAGACTGAAATGCATTGAAAAATGCATTGGTGCTGAATTTATCAAAAGCGACTTTTCAGCGACAAGTCGCATAGGCTGAAGGTACGCCGAAATGTCAGACCGTGTTGGAGCAGGTTTAAATATAGACTAAAGCATAGATCATGCAGTCTGTGCCCAGAATTTATCAAGAGCTGTGCGCCATTTGATAAATTAGGTGCACAATAGACCAGACTAACCCTCTGTAGTTTGGTCTATATTGATGCGGGACATAGACAACTTTGATAAATATCCCCCTATATCTTCCTCAAATATTTTGTCTTTTGACTTCTCATCTTGGTCCTTCTGGCGTCATCCCAAGGTCTCCATCTTAGTCACGAGCAGATAGCAAGCTGATTCATAGGTTATAGGGTAACAAATATCTTCTTTGCAGCATTAGCAATGGTATATAAGTATTAAACCCTTAAGGACGCAGGGCGTATTCATACGCCCCCATTTCCGAGTCCTTAACCCCTTAAGGACCAGGCCATTTTACACCTTAGGACCAGAGCGTTTTTTGAACATCTGACCACTGTAACTTTAAACATTAATAACTCTGGAATGCTTTTAGTTATCATTCTGATTCCGAGATTGTTTTTTCATGACATATTCTACTTTAACATGTTGGAAAATTTTTGTGGTAACTTGCATCCTTTTTTGGTGAAAAATCCCAAAATTTTATGAAAAAATTGAAAATTTAGCATTTTTCTAACTTTGAAGCTCTCTGCTTGTAAGGAAAATGGATATTCCAAATAAATTATTTTTTACTCACATATACAATATGTCTACTTTATGTTTGCATCATAAAATTGAGAAGTTTTTACTTTTGGAAGACACCAGAGGGCTTAAAAGTTCAGCAGCAATTTTCCAATTTTTCACAAAATTTTCAAACTCACTATTTTTCAGGGACTTGTTCAGGTTTGAAGTGGATTTGAAGGGTCTTCATATTAGAAATACCCCATAAAAGACCCCATTATAAAAGCTGCACCCCCCAAAGTATTTAAAATGACATTCAGTCAGCTTTTTAACCCTTTAGATGTTTCACAGGAATAGCAGCAAAGTGAAGGAGAAAATTCACAATCTTCATTTTTTACACTTGCATGTTCTTGTAGACCCAATTTTTGAATTTTTACAAGGGGTAAAAGGAGAAAATTTATACTAATTTCTCTCGAGTAAGGACATACCTCATATGTCTATGTAAATTGTTCGGCGGGCGCAGTAGAGGGCTCAGAAGCTAAGGAGTGACAAGGGGATTTTGGAGAGTACGTTTTTCTGAAATGGTTTTTGGGGGGCATGTTGCATTTAGGAAGCCCCTATGGTGCCAGAACAGCAAAAAAAAAACATGTCATACTATTTTGGAAACTAGACCCCTTGAGGAACGTAACAAGGAATTAAGTGAGCCTTAATACCCCACAGGTGTTTCACGACTTTTGCATATGTAAAAAAACAAAAAATTAAAATTCACCAAAATGTGTGTTTCCCCCCAAATTTCACATTTTTGCAAGGGTTAATAGCAGAAAATACCCCCCAAAATTTGTAACCCACTTTCTTCTAAGTATGGAAATACCCCATGTGTGGACGTCAAGTGCCCTGCGGTCGAACTACAATGCTCAGAAGAGGAGGAGTGCCATTGAGCTTTTGAAGAATGAATTTGTTTGGAATGGTAGTCAGGGGCCATGTGCGTTTACAAAGCCCCCCGTGATGCCAGAACAGTGGACCCCCACATGTGACCCCATTTTGGAAACTACACCCCTCACAGAATTTAATAAGGGATGCAGTGAGTATTTACACCCCACTGGCATTTGACAGATCTTTGGAACAGTGGGCTGAGCAAATGAAAAATTAAATTTTTCATTTTCACGGACCACTGTTCCAAAAATCTGTCAGACACCTGTGGGGCGTAAATGCTCACTGCACCCCTTATTACATTACGTCCATTGTTCTGGCACTATGGGGGCTTTGTAAACACACGTGGCCTTCAATTCCGGACACATTTTCTCTTTAAAATCCCAATGGCGCTCCTTCTCTTCTGAGCATTGTAGTTCGCCCGCCGAGCACTTTACATCCACATTTGGGGTATTTTCTTACTCAGAAGAAATGGGGTTACAAATTTTGGGGGGCTTTTTTCCTATTTTCCCTTGTGAAAATGAAAAATTTAGGGTAACACCAGCATTTTAGTGAAAATTTTTTCTTTTTTTCATTTTCCCATCCAAATTTTACGAAAATTTGTCAAACACCTGTGGGGTGTTAATGCTCACTATACCCCTTGTTACATTCCGTGAGGGGTGTAGTTTCCAAAATGGGGTCACATGTCGGTATTTATTTTTTTGCGTTTATGTCAAAACCGCTGTGCAAATCACAAATTTAGGCTTCAAATGTACATGGTGCGCTCTCACTCCTGAGCCTTGTTGTACGTCCGCAGAGCATTTTACGCCCACATATGGGGTATTTCCATACTCAGGAGAAATTGCGTTAGAAATTTTGAAAATAAAAAGTAAAGGGCAACACCAGCATGTTAGTGTAAAAAAAAAATTTTTTTTTACACTAACAGGCTGGTGTAGACCCCAACTTTTCCTTTTCATAAGGGGTAAAAGGAGAAAAAGCCCCCCAAAATTTGTAGTGTAATTTCTCCCGAGTACGGAGATACCCCATATGTGGCCCTAAACTGTTTCCTTGAAATACGACAGGGCTCCGAAGTGAGAGAGCGCCGTGCGCATTTGAGGATTAAATTAGGGATAGCATAGGGGTAGACATAGGGGTATTCTACACCAGTGATTCCCAAACAGGGTGCCTCCAGCTGTTGCTAAACTCCCAGCATGCCTGGACAGTCAGTGGCTGTCCAGAAATGCTGGGAGTTGTTGTTTTGAAATAGCTGGAGGCTCTGTTTTGGAAACACTGCTGTAAAATACGCTTTTCATTTTTATTGGGGGGGGACAGTGTAAGGGGGTGTATATGTAGTGTTTTACCCTTTATTTTGTGTTAGTGTAGATAGTGTTTTTAGGGTACATTCACACTGGCGGAGGTTTACAGTGAGTTCCCTGCTAGGAGTTTGCGCTGCGGCGAAAAATTTGCCGCAGCTCATACTTGAAGCAGAAAACTTACTGTAAGCCTGCCCGTGTGAATGTACCCTGTAAACCTCCAGCTGCAAACCTCTAGCTGTTTCAAAACTACAACTCCCAGCATGTACTGACAGACCGAGCATGCTGGGAGTTGTACTTTTGCAACAGCTGGAGGCACACTGGTTGGAAAACCTTCAGTTAGGTTCTGTTATCTAACTCAATATTTTCCAACCAGTGTGCCTTCAGCTGTTGCAAAACTGCAACTCCCAGCATGTACTGATCACCGAAGGGCATGCTGGGAGATGTAGTTATGCAACAGCTGGAGGGATCGCAACTACAACTCCCAGCATGCTGGGATTTGCAGTTTTGCAACAGCTGGAGAGCTACAGTATAGAGACCACTGCAAACTGTGGCCCTCCAGATGCTGCAAAACTACAAATCTCAGCATGCCCGGACAGCAAACAGTTCTGTGGGCATGCTAGGAGTTGTAGTTTTGCAAGATCTGGAGGGGTATAGTTCAAAGACTACCATATAGTGGTCTCAAAATGTAGCCCTCCAGCTGTTGCAAAACTACAACTCCCAGCATGCCCAAACAGTTGTCTGGGCATGCTGGGAGTTGTAGTTTTGCAACATCTGGAGGGCTACAGTATAGAGACCACTATATAGTGGTCTCGGACTGCAGCCCTCTAGATGTTGCTAGGCAACTTACCGACTTCCGTCGGATCCAGGGAGCTTGCTGCAGTACATCGCCGTCCGCCGATCTCCGACGCTGATCGTCGCCCGCAGCCTCCGCAGATCGGTAAGTGGACTCCGGCGCCGGTCCCTGTCGTTTCCCCATTCTGCCTCGCCTATTGTGGGTGGGCAGAACGAGGAAAATGAAAGTTAACCCCCCCGCCCCCGATCTGCTATTGGTGGTCATGTCTAGACCACCAATAGGAGGGGTGGCACGCCTGCCACCTCACTCCTATCTCTTCAGGGGGGTTGTGGGTGTCATGGACACCCGCGATCCCCCTTCTATTCCGGGTCACCGGGTCACCATAGACCCGTAATGACCCGGAATCAGCGCAAATCGCAAGTGTGAATTCACTTGCGATTTGCACCGATCGCCGACATGGGGGGGTCTGATGACCCCCCTGGGCATTTGCGCGGGGTGCCTGCTGATAGATATCAGCAGTCACCCCGGTCCGGTCCGCGCCCGGCGGGGACTGAAATTCCCACGGGCGTACAGGTACGCTCTTGGTCCTTAAGTACCAAGGAGCAAAGGCGTACCTGTACGCCCTTGGTCCTTAAGGGGTTAAGGACTCAGGGCATATGGGTACGCCCTGCATTCTTTCGGCCCCTGCTGCTCGCCGGGCAGGGACTGGACCGGAAAGCCTGCTGATATCATTCAGGAGGCATCCCGGCATATCGCCCAGGGGGGTACTGAGGTCCCCCCATATCGGCAATCGCTGGTCAATTCAGACCAGCGATTTGCGGCAATTCCGGGTCAATCGGGTCTCTGGTGACTCGGTGACCCGGAAAAAAAGGGTGAATGGGGCCCCATTCACCCTTACCCAGCAGAAGTGAGGTGGCACAGGTGCCGCCTCACGATCACGTGACTGATCGGTCGGAACGACCGACCAATCACGACCCTGCTGATTGATCGGGACAGCGATGATGGTGGCGATCGGGGCCTGTGGGGGTCTCCTACCTTGCCCTGGTCCGGAGGGGGTCCCCTCAAAATCGGTGGCGGCGACAGGAGCAGCAGGATCGGTGGCAGCAGCGGCGGCGTTCCTGGTGGTAGGATACAGCAGGAGGTGAGGCCTGTTCACCTCCTGCTGTTGCTTAGCAACATCTCTCGGCATGCAAAGCCAAAGGGCATGCTGGTAGTTGTAGTTTTGCAACAGCTGGAGTTCCAACTACAACTCCCAGCATGCCCTTTAGTAGTCTGTGCATGCTGGGGGTTGTAGTTATGCAACAGCTGGAGGCACATTTTTTCTATGAAAAAGTGTGCATCCAGCTGTTGCATAACTATAACTCCCAGCATGCACAGACTACCAAAGGGCATGCTGGGAGTTGTAGCAGTGTGCCTCCAGCTGTTGCAAAACTATAAGTCTCAGCATGCCGTTCGACTGTCAATGCATGCTGATTGTTGCAGTTTTGCAACAGCTGGAGACACAATGGTTGTGAAACCGAGTTTGTTACCTAACTCAGTGTTTTGCAACCAGTGTGCCTTCAGCTGTTGCAAAAATATAACTCCCAGTATGCACTGAGAGACTGAACATGCTGGGAGTTGTAGTTTTGCAACAGCTGGAGGCACACTGGTTGCAAAACACTGAGTTAAGTAACAAACTCTCAGTGTTTCGCAACCAATGTGCCTCCAGCTGTTGCATACCTACAACTTCCAGTATGTATGGTCTGTCAGTGCATGCTGGGAGTTGTAGTTTTGCAACAGTTGGAGGTTTGCCCCCCCCCCCTTGTGAATGTACAGGGTACATTCACACGGGCAGGTTTACAGCCAGTTCTGCTGCAAGTTTGAGATGCGGAAAATTTTCAGCCGCAGCTTAAAACTCCCAGCGAGAAACTCACTGTAAACCACCGCCCCTGTGTGAATGTACCCTAAAACAACTACACTACACCTTCACAAAATAAAAAGTAAAACACTACATACCCCAACACAGTCCCCCCTTCCCCCCAATAAAAAAATAAAAATAAAAAGTCTTGTACGGCACTGTTTCCAAAAAGGAGCCTCCAGCTGTTGAAAAACAACTCACAGTATTGCCGGACAGCCACTGACTGTCAAGGCATGCTGGGAGTTTTGCAACAGCTGGAGACACCCTGTTTGGGAAACACTGCCGTAGGGTATTTTTGTGGCGGATTCAAATCCCCAATTTAGGCCTCAAATGCGCATGGTGCATTTTAGGGCCATATATGGGGTATCTCCGTACTCGGGAGAAATTGTATTACAAATTTTGGAGGGCTTTTTCTCCTTTTACCCCTTATGAAAAGGTAAAGTTGGGGTCTACACCAGCATGTTAGTGTAAAAAAAACCTACAATGCTCAGAAGAGAAGGAGCCCCATTAGGCTTTTGACAAGAGAAGGTGTCTGAAAGTGAAGGCCATGTGTGTTTACAAAGCCCCCATAGTGCCAGAACAGTGGACCCCCCCCCACCACATGTGACCCCATTTTGGAAACTACACCCCCCACGTAATGTAATAATGGGTACAGTGAGCATTTACGCCCCACAGGTTTCTGACAGATTTTTGGAACAGTGGTCCGTGAAAATGAAAAATTTTATTTTTAATTTGCACAGCCCACTGTTTCAAAGATCTGTCAAACACCAGTGGGGTGTAAATGGGGTCACATCTGGGGGTCCACTGTTCTGGCACCACGGGGGGCTTTGTAAACACACATGGCCTCCTACTTCTACTCCAACCAAATTCTCTCACCAAAAGCTCAAGGGTGCTCCTTCTCTTCTGAGCAATGTAGTTTGCCCGCAGAGCACTTTACATCCACATGTGGGGTATTTCCATACTCAGAAGAAATGGAGTCAACTGGTGCCAGAAAGTTAAACATATTTGTAAATGACTTCTATTAAAAAATCCTAATCCTTCCAGTACTTATTAGCTGCTGAATACTACAGAGGAAATAATTTTCTTTTTGGAACGCAGAGCTTTCTGCTGACATCATGACACAGTGTTCTCTGCTGACATCTCTGTCCATTTTAAGAACTGTCCAGAGTATGAGAAAATCCCCATAGCAAACATATGCTGCTCTGGACAGTTCCTAAAATGGACAGAGATGTCAGCAGAGAGCACTGTGGTCAAGATGTCAGCAGACAGCTCTGTGTTCCAAAAAGAAAACCATTTCCTCTGTTGGATTCAGCAGCTAATAAGTATTGAAAGGATTAAGATTTTTTAATAGAAGTAATTTACAAATCTGTTTAACTTTCTGGCACCAGTTGATTTAAAAAAAAAAGTTTTCCACAGGAGTACCCCTTTAAGGGGTTAAAATATATTGATCGGCAGTCAGAATCATTTAAATCAACTTGTCATTATAATATATTATATCATGGGATATCATCGAGGCAATGGCCAAGTCCACTTATGGTCTAAAAAATTAGCAAATAAAACTTTAAACAAAAATTAAAACTGTTTAAGTATAGCAACAGCTGCAGCTTATGCTTGAGGGACTATGTTAAAAGGTCAACGGATGGTGATGTGTTAACTATTAGTGCTTGCTACTGTCTAGTTAGCGTGTTCTCTCTGGCTATACTGTATTTGTTACTCCTGTATTCTCCATGTTAATGTTAAATGTGGTAAGCTGGGGATAATTGCGTGTTTGTGTACGGTGGGGTGATGTGACCATAAGAATGGTCAGGAGTGATAACTATCACACTACCAAGGATAAGCGGTTGCTGGTGTCAAGCGCCAGGTAAAGTGATCCCTCCAGTACTTATTAGCTGCTGAATACTACAGAGGTAATTATTTTCTTTTTGGAACACAGTGCTCTCTGCGGACATCACAAGCACTGTGCTCTCTGCTGACATCTCTGTCCATTTTAAGAACTGTCCACAGTAGTAGAAAATACCCATATCAAACATATGCTGCTCTGGACAGTTCCTAAAATGGACAGAGATGTCAGCAGAGAGCACTGTGCTCGTGATGTCAGCCGAGAGCTCTGTGTTCCAAAGAGAAAATAATTTCCTCTGTAGTATTCAGCAGCTAATAAGTACTGGAAGGATTAAGATTTTTTTTAAATAGAAGTAATTTACAAATCTGTTTAACTTTCTAGAACCAGTTGATTTAAACAAAAAAAGTTTTCCACCGGAGTGACCCTTTAAGCTTGACTTGACGTTAGAGCTAACAATCACTAACTCGGCACTTCACTTGTGGAATCCTGTGTTAGGGCTAACTGCCAAGGTAGACATGTATGGACCAGAGCTGCCAGAGGCTTTCACTCTCGTTATCCTCTTTTTTTTTGCTAATGGGGCCGTCGGCTCACTGGCTCTTCTCCTCACAGCAGACTTGTGTCTGAAGTTGACAGGACAGGCTTAATTGATGGATGGATGACCTGGTTATCAGGATCCTGTAAAAGGTGATGTTGCTCAGGAACAAAAATGGTTGCTGCAACTGGGTCTCTTAGGTCTATCCTCATATGGTGAAGTACAGGTCCCACAGCAACGGTCTGGACTTGACCTCCACTCACATTCCTTGTCTCACTTAACTGACAGACAGATTTAGGGGAGCAGGGCAAGAGCCCTGATTGGTCAAAGATTACCTCTTGATGAGACAATAAGACATATAAGTGCATTTAACAACAGATATGACATAGTAATAAATTATGAAACACAATACATATAAACCTGAGCAGTGGACCCAGAGCAGACACATTAAAGGGACATCCACCTGAAAGGATAGATGGACAAGTGTGTTCTGCACCAGGACACCAAAGAAAAATATTGGTTGCTATATGTGCAAATAAAACAAATGAATTCTCCAAAATGTTGCCATTAAGTCTATGTCTATGAAAAATCTAAAATGCTTTGGTCTCAGAAAATGGTGTATTCAGTTCAATTTGGAGCCAAACAAAGGAATTGAAAGGACCTTTTGCACAATGAACACCACCAGGTCTCGACACATCCCATTGATTTAAATTTAAATGGGGTCCATTGGGTGTCTGTTATTTTAGGGGAGTTATATATATATATATATATATATATATATATATATATATATACTAGCTGAGTACCAGATGTTGCCTGGTTTTTCCTAACTAATCCTTGTGGGGGAGGAAGGTAATATAATAGGAAGCTTTTGTCCTCATATCCTGTCCTCATATCCCAACCTCACATCTAGACCTTGGAATCTTAGGATCCAGATATGCTGCTCTGGACAGTTAGGATCCAGATTAATGGAATAAAAGAGTCCCTAACATAGAAGCCCTAGTGAAATAGAATTAGTGGAACCAGTAATGGACCAATCCAATTCCTATATATTGTGTTTTTAAACACCTTCGTTTGTATTATTCTTTGCATCTCATTTTGATCTTAACAAATAATAAATAAAAGTGAAGTTTTAAAAGGGTGACCCTAGTCAGGGGTCTTAGTCCCGGAGGGGTTGCTAACCCTGAAGGGAATTGGAATTTAAGACTTGAGGGAGGGACCAATGCACAAAAAGGGTAGAAAATAAAAGGTGTGTGGTTTGAATGGTGGGTGTGGCTCTATAAGATGGGGTGTGGCATGCGGGATGGGTGTGGCCAGACTGATGCACTCACCAGGAGATGCAGAGCTTGTGGTGTAAGGTACTGGAAGTCCTATATACATGCATGGAACTTAAGACAAAAACCCCATCCTTCCCGTAAGGGGGTAGGTTAGGGGTAATTTAACTATTATATATTTTTATTTGACAAAAAAGTAAGATGTGTACTAAGTTTCATCATAGCCATTTGGAAGTTATCCTGGAACATACATTTCCCAGAGACTTGCATGGGATGCAATGGGGGGTGGGTAAGGGTTAATTTATCTATTCTATATTTTCACATATAAGTAACATGTGTACCAAGTTTCATGGAAATATCTTTAGCCGTTTGGAATTGATGCTGGAACATACACACATACACGCACACACATTGAGTTTTACATATACAGTATATATATATATATATATATATATATATATGTGTGTGTGTGTATATATGTATATATATATATATATATATATATATATATATATATGAAATACTTAATACAACATAAGAAAAAATCAAACACCCTAAGAAATATTGTTGTGCACTGTGAGATTCCATGGTGCATGTGGACAGTCATGTGGGAATTAGTTCCCCAGCATCCACCTCATATTTACTTGCTTACCAATTCAAATAGGCATAGAATAAACAATGACATATCTAAGAATTGGTTCATACCACGTTTGTGGTGCATGTACTTTCATTTTGCACAACTCACAAGTGCAGTAAGTTCCCAGAGAGTAAGGGACCAGAACACTGGTGTGACTAGTTAAAAGTACCACCAATAAAAAACAGTAAATATATTCCATTAAAGAAAATTCCTATTTTCAGACTTTCTATTCTCTAGTCTTGTGTACTCATAATTAATTCTCTATTCATGAGTGAAACCTGTCTTCAGAGTAGCAGAAATGAAGATAAGCCCATAAAAGTCACTGGGGAGAGAGAGGAGGAGTGGGGAGTAGCTGAACTAATTTATAATGTCCTCCATGCTGCTGCTGCTTCTGTGTGTGAGAGATAGAGATATAGGAATTGTATTTCAGTGACATCAAAACAGTTAGTCTTCACCCTTTCTTGAACTCAGGTCAGGGAAAACAAAGTCACACAATCACAAGAAAATCTGTTTTTCCACCTGTATACACTTAATTGCTTATTCTGGAAAGTCATCTGACACAACAGTCCCAAACAGATTTAATAATCTGTACTTTCTGTCATTTTTGCAGTGTCCACCCTCTATAAAATAAAATGTATTCTTTCATCAGACCCAACATAGATTATAACATCTAACCATGCACTTTTTGTATTTTATAGCCTTGGCTGGACACAGCTAGAAGATGAAGAATTTCTAGAACTCTATAGATGTCTCCCACACAATCGCTCCCTGACGGGATTATGGTAAGAGAACATGGTCTTTATCAAACTGGCTTTGAAAGTTTATACCTATATAGGATGGTACGAATATATGAAAAAAAAGGAGGGCAGCGCCTCGTATAATTCCGTGGGCTAAATATCCCAAATGCCCAAAAAGAGTAATGCTTACCTTGGGTGATGCTTGGTTTCGTGCATTGAACCCCTGAGTAACAGGGTCATAGAAGAAATCCTCGGCTGCAGCCTGCAGGGGTAACCGGGCTCTTTTTGGGAGTCGGTGAAGGTCCAGACGAAGGTAGAAAGAAGAAAACACCTGCGGTGGGGCTGCCCAAGTGGATGTGCAAGAAGTTCGGACTCAGATGGATAGGTGAAATATGTATTTTATTCATACATGGATAAGTTGCACAACTGATCCATGTATGAATAAAATACATGTTTCACCCATCCATCTGAGTCCGAACTTCTTGCACATCCACTTGCGCAGCGCCACCGCAGGTCTTTTCTTCTTTCTACCTTCGTCTGGACCTTCACCGACTCCCAAAAAGAGCCCGGCTATCCCTGCAGGCTGCAGCCGAGGATTTCTTCTACGACCCTGTTACTCAGGGGTTCAATGCGCTGGACCTTTATATAGGATGGTGGCTGTTGTCTGCAGTGTGTCTTAAATCTGGTCTTGGCCACAACTGAAGATGTATTATGAATAAAACATCCTGTATCTCTACATAAAATGTTAGATTGTGTTTATCATGTGGTTCTGCATGTCAAACAGGCCATTTCAGAATATTCTCCCTTCCCTTTCACACCTTTGGTGGACAATATGCAGATCATTCACGCAGTACAATAGAGATATTGCTGTGGAACATATACATGCATTATTGATGAAAGACACTTGCAACATCTTCCTTTAAAGACATCCACTCTGTAGAGCGCTTCCTGAATAATACGATTTATTAGTCTGTCTGTTTTGTATGGAGACTTGTTTTGAGAAGAGTTACAATAATTGTATTTATTAAAATAAAAGATACAGACACCGATGTTGGCTTATAGCGCTATCTGCAAACGTTGTACCTACATTACTGCACAACCTAAGCTGCATAACACTATGTTATCATACCCACAAATTTCCAATAGCCAACATAGTAACATAGTTCATAAGGTTGAAAAAAGACCAGAGTCCATCAAGTTCAACCTATATCCCTAATGAGGCCCTACTGAGTTTATCCAGAGGAAGGCAAAAAAAACCCTCATACTAGAGGTAAAAAATTCCTTCCCGACTCCAAATATGGCAGTCAGAATAAATCCCTGGATCAACGTTCTGTCTCTATAAATCTAGTATACATAACCAGCGATGTTATTATTCTCCAAAAATGCATCCAGACCCTTTTTGAACTCTTTTACTGAGTTCCCCGTGACCACCTCCTCAGGCAGAGAATTCCACAGTCTCACTGCTCTGACAGTAAAGAACCCCCGTCTGTGCTGGTGAAGAAACCTTCTTTCCTCTAAACGTAGAGGATGTCCCCTTGTTATAGATACAGTCCTGGGTATAAATAGATCATGGGAGAGATCTTTGTATGGTCCCCTGATATATTTATACATAGTTATTAGGTCTCCCCTAAGCCTTCTTTATTCTAAATTATATAACCCCAATTCTGATAATCTTTCTGGATACTGTAGTCTCCCCCATTCCCCGTATTACTCTGGTTGCCCGTCTTTGAACCCTCTCCAGCTCCACTATATCTTTCTTGTACACTGGTGCCCAGTACTGTACACAGTATTCTATGTATGGTCTGACTAGTGATTTGTACAGCGGTAGAATTATTTCCTTGTCGTGGCCATCTATGCCCCTATTGATGCACCTCATGATTAGTGTTGCTCACGAATATTCGCAATTCGAATATTATTCGCGAATATCGCATATTCGCGAATTTGCGAATTTTGCGAATATAGCGCTATATATTCGTAATTACGAATATTCGTTTTTTTTTTTTTTTTTTTCACAGTACACATCACAGTGATCACCCCTCTCTGCTTCCAGCTTGTGTGGTGTAAAGAAGGCTGTAATACTACTGCGTGAGACTGGCGTGCGAAAATTCGCATATGCGAAAATTCGCATATGCGAATTTTTGCGTATGTTAATTTTGTATATGCTAATATTCACATATGTTAATTTTAATATAACGAATATGCGAATATTCGCGAATATATGACGAATATTCGTCCATATATTCGCGAATATTCGCGAATTCGAATATGGCCTATGCCGCTCAACACTACTCATGATTTTATTTGCCTTGGCAGCAGCTGTCCGACACTGGTCACTACAGCGAATGTTAATATTAACCAAGACTCCTAAGTCATTTTCTACATCAGTCGTCCCAAGTGTGCTCCCATTTAATACATAATCCCAGCCCAGATTTTTCTTCCCCATGTGTTGAACCTCATCTGCCACTTCCCAGCCCAAACCTCCAACCTATCCAGATCCATTTGTAACAGTGCACTGTCCTCTATAGTGTTTACCTCTTCAAGGTCATTAATTAATATATTAAATAGTACAGGACCCAAGACGGACCCCTGTGGTACCCCACTAGTTACAGTCATCCAATCAGAATAAGTACCATTAATAACCACCCTCTGTTTCCTATCACTGAGCCAGTTACTTACCCACTTACACACATTCTCCCCCAGCCCAATACTTCAAATTTTATGCACCAACCTTTTATGTGGAACCGTATCAAATGCTTTGGAAAAATCCAAGTATACAACATCCAGCAATTGCCCCTGGTCCAGTCTGGAGCTCATCTACTCATAAAATCTGATCAGGTTAATTTGACAGGACCGATCCCTCATAAAGCCATGCTGATATAGAGTCATGCATTTATTTTTATCAAGATACTCCAAAATAGCATCTCTTGAAAACCTTCAAAAAATACAACAGAGGTTAAACTAACAGGCCTATAATTCCCGGGGTCACCTTTTGACCCCTTTTTAAATATTGGCACAACATTTGCCATGCGCCAGTCCTGGGGAACAGTCCCTTTCACTATAGAGTCCCTGAATATAAAAAATAAGGGCCTGTCTATTACATTACTTAATTCCTTTAGAACACAGGGGTGATCTGGACCTGGTGATTTGTCTATTTAGATTTTTTGTAGGCGACACTGTACTGGGTTAGAAAGGTGACCTGTACTGGGGAGTTTACCTTATCTTGCTGTATTTCACCTGGCATTTCATTTTCCTCAGTGAATACAGCGGAGAAGAATTTGTTTAATATATTTGCTTTTTCCTGATCTCCGTTTATAATTTCTTCCTCATCATTTTATAAAGGGCCTACACTTTCATTTTTGACCTTTTTGCTATATATAAAGTTAACCCCTTAAGGACCAGGCACGTATGAGTACGTCCCTGCACCCTGGGCTATAAGGACCAGGCACGTACTCATACGTCCTGGCGATTTCCGGTCCCTGCCGTGCGCCGGGCAGAGATCGGAAGCGGATGCCTGCTGAAAGGTTTCAGCAGGCATCCAGGGCAAACGACGAGGTGGGCCATGTCTGCCCCCCATGTTGGCGATCGTCGCAAATCGCGAGGGAAGCTGCGGCGTTACCGGGCTGATCGGATCTCTGGGACCCGACCACCCGGTAATTTTGCATGATCCCGGTTGTCACAGACAGCCAGGACCATGCTGAAGTATAGGAGCGAGGTGGCAAGCCTGCCACCTCCTCCTATCACCTGCGATTCCTCGGTTAGCTAACCGACCAATCGCAGTGGGGGGGGGCCGTTACTTCCTCCCACCCTGCCCGGCCCCTGGAAGTCCGGAGAGAACGGGAGGAAGACCGAAGGACACGACGGGGGAGTGCTGGGCCCTGAAGACCTGGATCCCGGTGGCAGAGACGGCGGCACCGGCGACAGGTGAGTGGATCTTTGGCGGCGGAGCGGGACCTTTGCAGCAGTCCAGACCGCCGTAAAGCGATCTGGACTGCTCCATCTGGTCCCCTTACACTACAACTCCCAGCATGCCCAGACAGCCCTTGGCGTCGGGGCATGCTGGGAGTTGCAGTTTTGCAACATCTGGAGGTCCACAGTTTGGAGACAACTGCGCCCTTCCACATGTTGCAAAACTACACATCCTCAGCATGCCCTTACTGCCCAGGCATGCTGGGAGTTGTAGTTCTGTAACATCTGGCCCTTCAGATGTTGCAGAACTAAAACTCCCAGCATGCCTGGACAGTTTGGGCATACTGGGATATATAGTTTTGCAACATCTGGAAGGGCACAGATTGGGAACCACTGTATTAGTGGTCTGCAAACTGTAGTCCTCCAGATGTTGCAAAACTACAACTCCAAGCATGCTGGGAGTGGTAGTTCGGCAACATCTGGCTCTAAAGATGTTGCCGAATTACTACTTCCAGCATGCCTGAGAATGCTGGGAGATGAGGTTTTGCAACAACTGGAGGCACACTGGTTGGGAAACATTGTCTGTTTCCTAACTCAGTGTTTCCCAACCCGTGTGCCTCCAGCTGTTTCAAAACTATAACTACCAGCATGCACCGATAGACCGTTCATGCTGGGAGTTGTAGTTTGCAATAGCTGGAGGTTCCCCCCCTGTGAATGTACAGGGTACATTCACATGGGTAGGGGGCTTACAGTGAGTATCAGGCTGCAAGTTTGTGATGCAGCAAATTCGCTCAAACTCGCAGCTCAAACTCGCAGCGGGAAACTTGCTGTAATCCCCCGCCCATGTGACTGTACCCTAAAAACACTACACAACACTAACACAAAATAAAATTAAAAGTAAAAAACACTACATATACACATACCCCTACATAGCCCCCCTCCCCAATAAAAATGAAAAACATCTGGTACGCCACTGTTTCCAAAATGGAGCCTCCAGCTCCAAAACAACAACTCCCAGTATTGCCGGACAGCCGTTGACTGTCCAAACATGCTGGGAGTTTTGCAACAGCTGGAGGCACCCTGTTTGGGAATCACTGGCGTAGAATACCCCTATGTCCACCCCTATGCAAATCCCTAATTCAGGTCTCAAATGCACATGGCGCTCTCACTTTGGAGCCCTGTTGTATTTCAAGGCAACAGTTTAGGGCCACATATGGGGTATTGCCCTACTCAGGAGAAATTGCCTAACAAATTTTGTGGAGCTTTTTCTCCTTTTACTCCTCATGAAAAGGTAAAGTTGGGGTCTACACCAGCATGTTAGTGCAAAATTTTTTTTTTTTATACACTAACACGCTGGTGTTGCCCAATACTGTTCATTTTGACAAGAGATAAAAGGGAAAAAAGCCCCCCAAAATTTGTAATGCAATTTCTCCCGACTATGGAGATACCCCATATGTGGGCGCAAAGTGCTCTGGGGGCGCACAACAAGGCCAAGAAGGGAGAGTGCACCATGTACATTTGAGGTGATTTGCACAGGGGTGGCTGATTGTTACAGCGGTTTTGACAAACGCAAAAAAAAACTAAACCCCACATGTGACCCCATTTCGGAAACTACACCCCTCATGGAATGTAATGAGGGGTGTAGTGAGAATTTACACCCCACTGGTGTCTGACAGATCTTTGGAACAGTGGGCTGTGCAAATTAAAAATTGTGTACAGCCCACTTTTCCAAAGATCTGACAGACACTAGTGGGGGGGTAAATGCTCACTGTACCCCTTGTTATGTTCCTCAAGGGGTCTAGTTTCCAAAATGGTATGCCATGTGGGGGTTATTTTGCTGTTCTGGCACATAGGGGCTTCCTAAATGCGACATGCCTCCCGAGCAAAATTTGCTCTCCAAAAGCCAAATATGACTGCTTTTCTTCTCAGAATTGTAGTTCGCCCGTAGTGCACTTCAGGTCCACTTATTGGGTACCTTCATACTCAGAAGAGATGGGGATACAAATTTTGGTGAGTCTTTTCTGCTATTAACCCTTGCAAAAATGTGAAATTTTGGGGGAAACACATATTTTAGTGAAAAAAAACATATTTTTTTTTTACATATGCAAAAGTCGTGAAACCCCTGTGGGGTATTAAGGCTCACTTTTTTCCTTGTTACATTCCTCAAGGGGTCTAGTTTCCAAAATGGTATGCAATGTGTTTTTTTTTTGCTGTTCTGGCACCATAGGGGCTTCCTAAATGCGACAAAATTTGCTCTCAAAAAGCCAAATATGACTCCTTCTATTCTGAGCATTGTAGTTAGCCCGTAGTGCACTTCAGGTCCACTTATGGGGTAGTAGAAAAGGATTGTCCAGCACTGTAAGCACGATGCAAGGATGGTTTATTATAAAATCACACAGCAAACAGCAACAGGGATCATGAAATGACGCGTTTCAGCGACCTTCGTCGTCTTAGTCGTACTAAAGTATGTCAAGTTCTCTTTGCCTCTTATAGTGGTCCGCCCCGCCCCCCCCCCCACCAGGTGCATGCATCTGAGTGGACTAGGGCGGTGCACCCCCACACCAAAGAGGCAGATTTACAATCGTATTCACATTGAATAAGATGAACACAGTAATGGGTATAAATCACAGACCAAAAAATATATACAAAAATACAAAGAAATACAAAACAAAATATCATATCGGAGACAAAGAAAAGTGTAATGGCACAGAATAAGTCTTAATAGCTAAATCCAGTCTGTACCAGCACAAACATGTAGAAGTACAATAAATCTCCTTGTGTGTTCTAATCTACCAATGTAGAAAACAGGATAGAGCCCACATCGTCAGTGATAATCAACTATACCAGACCACAACCTCAGTTATGCCTGGCATATATAATTATATAAGAAAAAGAAAAAAGGAAAAGAACATCCAAATCACTGCTAAAAGTAATAAAATCTTATTCCATGCACTGTGTCGATAACATGGAAACAATACCACAAATTCAGGGTTATACCATAATATTAAGCCAACATGGATTCGACACAGCGCATGAAAAGACGTTAATACCCAGGGTTCTATAGGAGAAAAAACGTGAAAAGGGGGAGGGACCATTCATCCGAGACATGTGTATGCAAAACCACACAATATAATTGCAAGTGTATGTATAAAGTAGGTATCGGCATATTGTGGCATACATATGTGAGGGATATCACTAAATAAGATGAGGAGAGGACTACTAAGACTATATGATTGTGGCACAGAAAAAATAGAAAGAAAAGGTGGCAAATAGCAGCGTATAAAAAAGCCCCAGAATGTAATAAAAGGAAACTTTAATAAGAGTAACTGGTAGCGCTGCACTCCACAAAGTATGGGGACAGGAGAGGGACAACATGTGATAAACATTGTTACTCAAATAAATATTCGGTGCAAAAACTTATATTTAATAGTATAACATGGTGTCCTGTCTCCTGTTCATACCCATCGGAAACCTCGTATGTAGTTTCAGAATCCAATAGACCTCACGGTCTAGTAATTTTCTTCTGTACACAAAGGCCACGAAACGAGCCTGAGTGTTTTTCGGCACAATGTCGACTGACCATAGATACGTGTCGGGAGTTAAAATGGGGGACAGGTGCCTCCGAACTCTCACTTTCAGGGCACCTGTCGTGCACCCCACATATTGGATATTGCACTCCCGACACGTAATGAGGTATACAACATGGGGAGTATTGCAATTGACAAAGTGCTCCATGTTGTACGCTGCCATTTGCCACCTTTTCTTTCTTTTTTCCTGTGCCACAATCATATAGTATTAGTAGTCCTCTCCTCATCTTATTTAGTGATATCCCTGACCTATGTATGCCACAAAATGCCGATACCTACTTTATACATACACTTGCAATTATATTGTGTGGTTTTGCATACACATGTCTCGGATGAATGGTCCCTCCCGCTTTTCACGTTTTTCCTCCTATAGAACCCTGGGTATTAACGTCTTCATGCGCTGTGTCAAATCCATGTTGGCTTAATATTATGGTATAACCCTGAATATTGTTTCCATGTTATCGACACAGTGCATGAAATAAGATTTTATTACTTTTAGCAGTGATTTGGATGTTCTTTTCCTTTTTTCTTATATAATTATATATGCCAGGCATAACTGAGGTTGTGGTCTGGTATAGTTGATTATCACTGACGATGTGGGCTCTATCCTGTTTTCTAGATTAGAACACACAAGGAGATTTATTGTACTTCTACATGTTTGTGCTGGTACAGACTGGATTTAGCTATTAAGATTTATTCTGTGCCATTCCATTTTTCTTTGTCTCCGATATGATATTTTGTTTTGTATTTCTTTGTATTTTTGTATATATTTTTTGGTCTGTGATTTATACCCATTACTGTGTTCATCTTATCCAATGTGAATATGATTGTAAATCTGCCTCTTTGGTGTGGGGATGCACTGCCCTAGTCCACTCCGGTGCATGCCTGGTGTGTGGGGGGGGGGGGGGGGCGGGGCGGACCACTATAAGAGGCAGAGAGATCTTGACATACTTTAGTACGACTAAGGCGACTAAGGTCGCTTAAACGCGTCACTTCATGATCCCTGTTGCTGTTTGCTGTGTGATTTTATAATAAACCATCCTTGCATCGTGCTTACAGTGTTGGACAATCCTTTTCTACTATTGACTGTGCTCGTGGTGTCCGCACGGAGGCGGCGGTGGTGAGCTGAACGACAACCTGTTTTGCACTTATGGGGTACCTCCATACTCAGAAGAGATGGGGTTACAAATTTTGGGGGGTATTTTCTGCTATTAACCCTTGCAAAAATGTGAAATTTGGGGGGAAACACACATTTTTGTGAACATTTTTATTTTTTTTTACATATGCAAAAGTCGTGAAACACCTGTGGGGTATTAAGGCTCACTTAAATCCTTGTTACATTCCTCAAGGGGTCTAGTTTCCAAAATGGTATGCCATGTTTTTTTTTTTTGCTGTTCTGGCACCATAAGGGCTTCCTAAATGCAACATGCCCCCCAAAAACTATTTCAGATAAACGTACTCTCCAAAATCCCCTTGTCGCTCCTTCACTTCTGAGCCCTCTACTGCACCCGCCGAACAATTTATATAGGCATTTGAGGTATGTGCTTACTCGAGAGAAATTGGGTTACAAATACAAGTATAAATTTTCTCCTTTTACCCCTTGTAAAAATTCAAAAATTGGGTTAAAACACTGACTGAATGTCATTTTGAATACTTTGGGGGTAAAGTTTTTATAATGGGGTCTTTTATGGGGTATTTCTAATATGAAGACCCTTCAAATCCACTTCAAATCTGAACTGGTCCTTGCAAAATAGTGAGTTTGAAAATTTTGTGGAAAATTGCTGCTGAACTTTGAAACCCTCTGGTGTCTTCCAAAAGTAAAAACTTGTCAATTTTATGATGCATACATAAAGTAGAAATATTGTATATGTGAATAAAATTTTTTTTATTTGGAATATTCATTTTCCTTACAAGCAGAGAGCTTCAAAATTAGAAAAATGCAAAATTTTCAATTTTTTCATCAAATTTTGGGATGTTTCACCAAGAAAGGATGCAAGTTACCACAACAATTTACCACCATGTTAAAGTAGAATATGTCACGAAAAAACAGTCTCGGAATCAGAATGATAACTAAAAGCATTCCAGAGTTATTAATGTTTAAAGTGACAGTGGTCAGATGTTCAAAAAACTCTCTGGTCCTGAGGTGTAAAATGGCCTGGTCCTTAAATGGGCACTGTCACCAACTTTTTTTTTGATATGTTGTAGTACATATGTACCACAACATATCTCTAATATAGTTTCATTATTTTTTTTTTTTATTAACATGGTGTAATTTACATTTGAAAACCGGCCACTAGGGGTCTCCCTCCTAGTGGCCGGCTGCAGCCTGGCGTGACGTCATGCCTGAAAAAGGACTGATTTTGGCCTGGCAATCAGTCCTTTTTCATTTAGGCTGCTTTCGCTCCCTGCCTGTCAATCAGACAGGCAGGAGCGTGCGCATTGGCTCCCCGGCCACTGGCTGGGAGGCCACTCCTCCCGCACGTGTCGTCGCCGCTGCCCCTGCACACCCGCCCGCTGCCGGACTCTGCAGTATCTGTAAGTAAGAGGGAACGGGGTATGCGGAGGGGGGTTTGTGATGGAGAGAACGGGGTATGCGGGCTGGCGAGGGGGGGGGGTCTGTGATGGAGGGAACGGGGTATGGGGGGGCTTTGACAGAGGGAACGGGCTAGCGCCGTAGCACTGCATGGCACTAACTTATAGTTTATCTACACAGGGTGCCTCCAGCTGTTTCACTACTACAACTCCCAGCATGCTCTGACAGCCTATAGATGTCAGGGCAAGCTGGCAGTTGTAGTGGTGAAACAGCTGGAAGCACTCTGTGTAGATAAACTAAGGGCGGAAGTGTTGTCCCCAGAAGGCATCAGTGACGTGGTGCCTGCTGGGGAAGTCTGCCTGGTAGTGAGCACACTACCAGGCAGACAAAAAGTTATTTTTAATATAGTAAAAAGAAAAATTTAAAGCAGGGAGGGGGTTAGGGATAGATTGGCAATAGGCAGGGACAGAAAAAAAATAGGATGGTGGGAGCTACCCTTTAAGGGGTTAAAGAACATTTTGGGGTTAGTTTTATTCTCTTTGGCAATGAGTCTTTCTGTCTCTATTTTTGCGGCTTTTATCTGTTTTTTACATATTATACATTTTTCTCTATAGCTTTTTAATGCTTCTTCACTGACGTTCTGTTTTAGTAGTTTAAATAATTTTTTTTTCATTTATTGCCCCCTTAACATTTTTATTCATCCATATTGGTTTTCTTTTATTTCTGACTCTTTTATTCCCATAAGGTATTTACATCTTACAGTGAGAATTTAAGATATTTTTAAAAGTCTCCCATTTAGTGTCAGTATTCTTGTTTTTGAGGACATTATCGTATTTTATATTGTTACGGGCTTCTCTGAGTTGATCGAACTTTGCTTTCCTAAAGTTCAATGTTTTTGTGGCCCCTCGAGAGATTCCCTTATTGAAGAACAAGGGCAAACTTGTTGGGGTGTGCCAGTTCAGGACTAGCCTCCCTGACACTTTTCCCTCTACCCCGTTTTCTAACTGTAACCCAGCTAACTGCCTGACTGTCCTGCACTGAAGTGGTAAAAATACTACAATACAGGGAGAGTATATACAGCATGGAAATATATGATATATGCTAAATGCATAGGTACAAATAATAGCACAAGTCCATAACCATATCGGCCATAAGCAGGACAAAGCAGTGAAAGATGGATAGCTAAATGTACATTGGGGTATTTGGTGCTACTGTACTGTGTATTGTGCATGGATTTATATTTCTACATGGGCTCAGTCTGGTGTTTGGTTATATGTCTGATATATTTACTACCTGTAATATTGTTATAGACTATTATTCCTACCAGTCCTGCACTATTGCTTATATACTGTATGTCCATGTATGTTTTTTTTTATAACGCAGCAATAATAATGCAATACATTTTTAATACATTTCTGTTCTGTGCATTGTTTTGGTGTCGTGTTAATACACCTTAGACAATATGAACAAACAAAAAGCATTACATCATAAGTTAAAATCATAAGTTGCATTCACGTTGCATTTTTTTCCCTGTGACTTTATAACAAACAGAAGAAAAAAGTTTCCCATTCTGTCTGAAAGAGAAACATAAACCTTTTGATAGGGCTCCTATTTTATACAGGTAAGATTGTTCAACAACGTGAATGTGGTCAATGCTTGCGATCGATTTCATTTTTCACATGCTGGTCAATCTACCAATCGCTGCTTTGGAGTTCAGAATAATGAATGTTAATGTTCTTCACAAATGGTTGGCCAGTTGTGAATTTTTTATCACCTCATAAATTATTACCTCGAAGAGGAAGCCTACAATATTGATGAAGATAAAAATCAATTTGTCCATTTGGTCTTCCAATACTACCCATGCTGCAGGCTGTTTTTGTTTTAGGACACAGTACTATTTATCTTGGCCAAATGTAATCTTTCACGACCGAGTTGTAGAGTCCACAGGCATGATATGTTGTAGAACAAGCTAGCTAGGATTAGCTGATAAATTGTCCCTGTACTGTGAAGTGCAAGAATAAGACCAAGCCACAAAAGAAGAATGGAGGATGGCACTCACTTGTTCTCAGCATACAAACAGGTTTATTAAAACAGTCGGGTCACCGATACAGAGTTGGCCATCTCTGTATCGATGACCCGACTGTTTCAATAAACCTGTTTGTACGCTGAGAACAAGTGAGTGCCATCCTCCATTCTTCTTTTGTGGCTTGGACATATGTGTTTTACAGATTGAACAACACATCGGTACAGCACGGCTGAAAGTATTAAGGTGTGTTAGCTGTGGACTTATTGAATCTCCTTTCAATGCGGAGCAGTGCCGACTTATCTTTTATTCTTTGATGGACTGTGTTCAAGAATAAGAACTCCAAACACTTGAAAACAACTCTTTTGAACCTTCTTGGCAGATCCAAGTCTTTATAGCATAGAGAAGAATATTACACTATTTGAACAGATCAGTAGTTGGTCATGGTCCCTTTAAGATTAAGCACACTTAAAGGGGTTGTCGGGTGAAAAGTGTTTTTCTAAAAACATGGCCAGGCTGCCTATAAAATGTATACTTACCTCCCTCAGTCCCCCGAGGCCTCTGGTATCACTGCTCCCAGTCTCCACCGTGCTCCCCTTCCTAGTGTTGGGGGGGGGGGGGGCAATACATCAGTGATTTGCTGAGTGCTATGGTGATGTATTGGGCTCTAGCACCAAGAAGAGGTACGTAGGAGAGATCGGGAGCAGGGATACAGGAAGCATTGTGCGAGCATGGTGGGGTTTTTTTGTGTTTTTTTTTTTTTATTTAGACAGCCCAGACATGTTTTGTCCAGTTAGTTAAAACTCTACTGTGGAAGGCCTATACAGGTTGGCTTATTAAGGTGCAATACTTTCTATTCACAGCTTGTTGTGACAAAATACCCTATCTGCAGGGCATTCACAGGAATTTTCTGTGATATGTCAGCCAAATAGCACCAATTCTGACTACTGAGGTCACTGAAAAGTGTATGCAAATGGCCCCTTGTTCAGCTTTTTTTTCCCTCTGACTAGATGACACTACTTCATGGAGTTGGAAACTTAATCCCTTTGCCCTCACAACATGGACTTAGGATGACCCCCAAACTCCATACAGTTCCATGGTCACCATACACCTGGACCGGATCTGGCCCAGGTGATGTTATTTTCAGTTGAAACAGGACTTATGACTTGCTTGGAGGCAGATTTGAACCAAAACACTCAATTAGGGGTTCTAATTTTTGTTCTTTTAGCCTGACCTTTTAAAGGTGTACTCCAGCATTTTAAAATGTATCATTTACCACAGGATAAGAATAAGTATCTGACTGCAAGGGGTTTAACCACGCTTACCTCCTGCTGTCTCCAGTTATTCCATAGCGACTGCATGGAAGGAGCCTGTCGACCCCCTTCTGTGTACAGGAGATTCCAGGGGTGTCCCAGAGGTTGGACCCACCAGCAATCAGACTTTCTGGCCCAGGATGAGACACTCTAGCCTAGGAACAGACACTTTTTACTTTCCACCAAACAAGAGCAGAACTTGGAGACTTCCTCACACTTTGCTGGCCTAAGCCAGAACTAAATCAAACTAGTTTGGGACCAGCCCTTTGAGGCCTGGGGGTTGGAGTAAGGACTTTTAGAAGTTTTTTTTATAGAAAGTAGATAGGGGATGTATCATGTGACCAAGACATCACCTCATCCTTACACAGCATTATGCAAATGATTAACCCTTAGACTTTTGCAATACCTTGGTGTATGCTATTAATGCAATGCACAAAAAACTGGCAAGTTAACTCACAGTACACCATACACAGACTTCTGCAGATAGAAAGGGGTTTTTCTCAGAGGGCTGCAGTCCTCTGAATAGTAACTTCCCTTCACCATGAGTTTTCAATATTACTCTCTCTCTCCTGACATCATATGAAAATTATCTTCTATAACTCTCCTTCACTGCATCTCTTTACTTAGCACCTCCAAAGATTCTCTTCTGCACTATTTTGGCTCAACCATTTTTGCTCCACCCAGATGTCCCCCCCTATCTTGAACCAGGGGCGGACTGACAACATTCAGGGCCCCCGGACCAAATAAAGCAAGGGCCCCCTGTGAGACTCAAATAGAGGAAAAATAGAGGAAAAAAAATCAGAAATGGTTGCACATCTACAACATGCACAGTGATCCTCAGCAAAAAGTATTACACTAATGGTTTGTTCCTAATCATCCTGAAGTGCAAGCCATGTCATGGCTGCCTGTAAGTAACGGGTCCCTAAACATCCCTAGCACAAAAGAAGGGGTGGGGGGCAATTATAAAATGCTACATACTCTATATACCAACAGTGCCCCACACTGTGCTGCATGGATATAAGAATATTAGAGAAGTAATCCCAGCACTCACCATATATATTTAAGGTACTTTATTACATATCCTTGAACATATGGTGAGTGCTGGGATTACTTTTCTACTATGTTCTGGGCCTGATCCATCAATCTACAGAAGTGCCGCCCTCCACCAATTGTGGATATATTAATGTCAGACACTGTGCTGCCTGGATATAATTGTCACACAATGCGCCACTGCCGTATACTAGTGCCACACACTGTGTGTCATGACATAGTACAGTAGTACATAGACTGCTCAGTACATAACAGTATCATACAAGAGCCCCTAAAACATAATAGTGACCACTACAAAGGATTGTGCCCACCCAGTCTGCCTGACTTCCCAAGTCCCACCATTTTGGACTATGCTGGAGAGCCCTAGGCATGATGGGAGTTGTAGATTTGTAATGGCTGCAGAGCAACAGATAGGGGTACATTCACCCATTATCCCTGCAGAACTTACAAATGACTACAGCTGATGGGACAGTCAGACAAACTACACAATGATATAAGTGACTACAGCTCTGATGGGACAGTCAGACTGACTTCACAATCATATCAGTGACCTGAGTGACGTCTTCTCTGATGTAATTTCTTCTCTTCTTCATCTGGTCCAGACGCTAGGACTTCTTCCAGCTCCATCTTCTCTGCAGAGTCTGACACAAGCACATCATAGGTTAGTCACTTTGTCCGCAGATCCTCATCCTCCATAAGAAGACAATCATTATAACTCTGCCAGATACTGTGCCCCATAAATACATCTCTTACAGACCCATCTGTCCCCTACACCTTTTATATCCTCCTCCAGACCCCTCTGCCCAATCATACCCCTAAATCCTTCTCCAGACCCCTCTGCCCAATCATACGACTAAATCTTCCTCCAGACCCCTTTGCCCAACCATACCCCTAAATCCTCCTCCAGACCCCTCTGCCCAATCATACCCCTAAATCCTCCTCGAGACCCCTCTGCCCACATCTTACCCCTAAATTCTCCTCCAGACTCCTCTGCCCCATCATACCCCTTAGTCCTCCTTCAGACCACTCTGCCCCCAGACCCCTAAATCCTCCTTCAGACCGCTCTATCCCCCCAGACCACCGTGTCCTACTCCAGACTGCTCTGTCCCAAGACCCCTGTGTCCTACTCCAGACTGCTCTGTCCCAAAACCACTGTGTCCTACTCCAGACTGCTCTGTCCCAAAACCCCTGTGTCCTCCTCCAGACCCCTTTGACCCCATCGTACCCCTAAACCTTCCTGACTCCACTGCTCCCTCCTCCGCTCAGGGCCCCTTATTGTGGCCTATCTCACATGGCCAGTCCAGCCCCAAGCTCAGCAGTAGTTTGACACATGATAGGATTAGATACACAGGCTGACCAGACAGTATACACATAACTGATTTGGATACACAGGCTCAGCAGGCAGTATCGCACATACTGAATTTAGATACACAGGCTCAGCAGACAGTATCACAAATGACAGATTTAGAAACACAGACTCAGCAGACAGTATCACACATGACATATTTAGATACTCAGGCTCAGCAGGCAGTATCACACATGACAGATTTAGATACATAGGCTCAGCAGACAGTATTGCACATGACATATTTAGATACATAGGCTCAGCAGACAGTATCACACATGACAGATTTAGATACATAGGCTTAGAAGACAGTATCGCACATGGCAGATTTAGATACATAGGCTCAGCAGACAGTATCACACATGACAGATTTAGATACATAGGCTTAGCAGACAGTATCGCACATGACAGATTTAGATACATAGGCTCAGCAGACAGTATCGCACATGACAGATTTAGATACATAGGCTCAGCAGACAGTATCACAAATTACAGATTTAGATACACAGGCTTAGCAGACAGTATCGCACATGACAGATTTAGATACATAGGCTCAGCAGACAGTATCACACATGACAGATTTAGATACATAGGCTTAGCAGACAGTATCGTACACGACAGATTTAGATACACAGGCTTAGCAGACAGTATCGCACATGACATTTATTCTTTAATCCTCACTTTTTTCTACTTTTGGATGACATTTTGGTGGCTTCAGAACCAATTAACAGGTTTCCATTGAGTTATGGTCTCAACATACAATGGTTTCAACATACATGCACATAGATTTAATGCTGGATCTAAGAGCAAGAAGTATAATGCAGGATCAGTACAGGATACATACGGGGGGGGAGTAATACTTATTACATTATCTGATTACTAGGTTCACACTGAAGAATCTCCAGATGGAATTTCTGCCAGACAGCAATGCATTTCTGAGCGGATCTGCAGAAAGATCTGCACGGTCTTAGTGCCGCTTAAAGGGATCGCTGGCGGAAATTCCTTCTGGAGATTCATCAGTGTGAACCGAGCCTTATACATGTGAGGAGGGGATTATACATGTGAGAAGGGGATTATACATGTGAGGAGGGGATTATACATGTGAGGAGGGGATTATACATGTGAGGAGGGGATTATACACATGTGAGGAGGGGATTATACATGTGAGGAGGGGATTATACATGTGATGAGGGGATTATACACATGTGAGGAGGGGATTATACATGTGAGGAGGGGATTATACATGTGAGGAGGGGATTATATACATGGGAGGAGGGGAATTATACATGTGAGGAGGGGAAGTATACATGTGAGGAGGGGATTATACACATGTGAGGAGGGGATTATACATGTGAGGAGGGGAATTAGACATGTGAGAAGGGGATTATACACATGTGAGGAGGAGATTATACATGTGAGGAGGGGAATTATACATGTGAGGAGGGGATTATATACATGTGAGGAGGGGATTATACACATGTGAGGAGGGCATTATACACATGTGAGGAGGGGAATTATACATGTGAGGAGGGGATTATACATGTGAGGAGGGGATTATATACATGTGAGGATGGGATTATACATGTGAGGAGGGGATAATACATGTGAGAAGGGGATTCTACACATGTGAGGAGGGGAATTATACATTTGAGGAGGGATTATACATGTGAGGAGGGGATTATACACATGTGAGGAGGGGATTATAAACATGTGAGGAGGGGATTATATACATGTGAGGAGGGGAATTATACATGTGAGGAGGGGATTATACATGTGAGGAGGGGATTATACACATGTGAGGAGGGGATTATACATGTGAGGAGGGGATTATACATGTGAGGAGGGGATTATACACATGTGAGGAGGGGATTATATACATGTGAGGAGGGGATTATATACATGTGAGGAGGGGATTATACATGTGAGGAGGGGATTATACATGTGAGGAGGGGATTATACATGTGAGGAGGGGATTATATACATGGGAGGAGGGGAATTATACATGTGAGGAGGGGAATATACATGTGAGGAGGGGATTATACACATGTGAGGAGGGGATTATACATGTGAGGAGGGGATTATACACATGTGAGGAGGGGAATTATACATGTGAGGAGGGGATTATACATGTGAGGAGGGGATTATTTACATGTGAGGATGGGATTATACATGTGAGGAGGGGATAATACATGTGAGAAGGGGATTCTACACATGTGAGGAGGGGAATTATACATTTGAGGAGGGATTATACATGTGAGGAGGGGATTATACACATGTGAGGAGGGGATAATAAACATGTGAGGAGGGGATTATATACATGTGAGGAGGGGAATTATACATGTGAGGAGGGGATTATACATGTGAGGAGGGGATTATACACATGTGAGGAGGGGATTATACATGTGAGGAGGGGAATTATACATGTGAGGAGGGGATTATACACATGTGAGGAGGGGATTATACATGCGAGTAGGGGAATTATACATGTGAGGAGGGGATTATACATGTGAGGAGGGGATTATACACATGTGAAGAGGGGAATATACATGTGAGGAGGGGATTATACATGTGAGGAGGGGATTATACACATGTGAGGAGGGGAATTATACATGTGAGGAGGGGATTATACATGTGAGGAGGGGATTATACATGTGAGGAGGGGATTATACACATATAAAGAGGGGAATTATACATGTGAGGAGGGGATAATACATGTGAGAAGGGGATTCTACACATGTGAGGAGGGGATTATACATGTGAGGAGGGGATTATACATGTGAGGAGGGGATTATACACATGTGAGGAGGGGATTATATACATGTGAGGAGGGGATTATATACATGTGAGGAGGGGATTATACATGTGAGGAGGGGATTATACATGTGAGGAGGGGATTATACATGTGAGGAGGGGATTATATACATGTGAGGAGGGGATTATACATGTGAGGAGGGGAATTATACATGTGAGGAGGGGATTATACATGTGAGGAGGGGAATTATACATGTGAGGAGGGGATTATACATGTGAGGAGGGGATTACATACATGTGAGGAGGGGATTATACATGTGAGGAGGGGATTATACATATGAGGAGGGGATTATATACATGTGAGGAGGGGATTATACATGTGAGGAGGGGATAATACATGTGAGGAGGGGATTATTATAATACTCCCCTCACATACATGTTTCATCTACCCCTCACATGTATAGTCTGATAACCCCCTCCTCACATTGATAATCCCCACACATGTATAATCTGATAATCCCCTCCTCACATGTATAATCTCATAATCAGATTGTATGTGAGGGGATTATACATGTGAGGAGGGGATTATACATGTGAGGAGGGGATTATCAGATATGTGAGGGGCAGATGATACATACATGTGAGGGGAGGATTATAATAATCATTATTATCTCCCCTCACATGCATAATTTCTCCCCTCCTCACATTATAGAATAATCCCCCCACATCATAGAATAATCCTCCTTCCCACACACACACTATAGAATACCCCTCCCCAACATTATGTAATAATCTCCCCCCCCACTATAGAATAATACCCCCCCCCCCCCCACCATTATGGAATAATACCCCCACACACTATAGAATAATACCACCCCCCCCCCACACACACACACTATAGAATAATAGCACCCCCCACCCCCACACACACTATAGAATAATACCCCCCCACCACCATTATGGAATAATACCCCCCACACACACTATAGAATAATACCACCCCCCCACACACACACACACACTATAGAATAATAGCACCTCCCACCCCCACCCCCACACACACTATAGGATAATACCACCCCCCCCACACACACACACACTATAGAATAATACCACCCCCACCCTATAGAATAATACCACCCCCACCCCACCCCCACACTATAGAATAATACCCCCCCCCCACCATTATGGAATAATACCCCCCACACACACTATAGAATAATAGAACCCCCCAACACACACACTATAGAATAATAGCACCCCCCCACACACACTATAGAATAACACCCCCACATTATGGAATATTTCCCCCCCCCCTCCACATTATAGAATAACCTCCCCCCCACACACACACACACATTATAGAAAAATACTACCACCACCACCACACCACCCCCCCAACACACACACTATAGAATAATCCCCCGCCCACACACACACACACACCCACCATAGAATAATACCCAACTACCATAATGGAATAATCCCCTCTCCCTCTCACCTCACAGTCCGGATCTGATCAGGACCGACTCCAGCGGTGAGTGATGGTGCGCTGCGGCCTGGAAGCTGCCCCAGAGGCTGTGGCACTGGACTTCTCCCTGACAGAGAGGGAGTGACGGAGGAGGCGGCGCAGGGTAATGAAAGGTAGCGCCCGGCGGGAAGGGGTGGGGGGGAGGAATGGTAGTTGTGGAATAGGCGCACGGTCGCTGCGGGGGTTAGGGGTTGGTGTAGGTTGTGCGGCTGCAGAGGGCGGGCCCTTTCCCTGTGCCGGGCCCGGGCAATTTAGGAATTTTTTTTTAAAAATTAACTGGTGGCTGACAGCGGCCCCTTTTCCCGGCCGGCCTTAGGACGGCATCCTATTGGACCTGCCTGTCAGTCCGCCCCTGTCTTGAACTGCTTCACCTTTGTTTCTTTCAGGTACTGCAGTAGCCATAACACAGTGCATCAGTTTTAACTGAATTCCCTTTAAATGGGCCCTGCCAGATCCAAAAATGTTTGAAATGTTGTAAAGCATGTATAACCAATAGGTTTTGCAATTGCTTTCATTAAAAAAGAAATTCAGTATTTCATACTGAAAAAGCCAGTCAAACAACTGCTCTCCTGCCTGCTTGGACACATACTAGTCCTACTGTGTCCATGCATCATTACCTATGCCATGGACACACTTCCTTGATTGACAGCTGTGAGCGCAGGGCTCACAGCTGGAGGAAAAATCCTCTCACTGTCAGCTTGTGTCCCGCTATTGTCAGTGAGGACAAGCTGGGAGTTGTAGTTTTGCTAATGCTAGGGGAAATGTGAGCAGACAGCATACTGAGGGAGGGGGCGGAGACCTGCACAGTGAGGCCACGCCCCCTCCCTTTGAGAGGAATTCAGACTAGTGAGCTAAATTAAAAGTGTAATAAAAAAATAAATAAAGGAGCTAGACACATAAAAATTTGATGTACATGGTCAGGATTAGGTACTGAGTGATATATTAAAAAAATGTTTTTGTTTTTTTGTTGATCTGACGGTACGCTTTAAGTGTACATTCACATGTGCATATTTTTGCAGCAGATCTGTTGTAGATTTGCTACTGGAGCTTTTACTGCCCATTGACTTCAAGGAGTCATTCCATCTCATGCTATTTTAGGATGTGTACAGAATAAGCCATGAATGTCTGAAAAATGCTATCTCTTAGATTCCCAAACCTTTACGTGGCATTCCAGAGAGAAATACAGTGGAGAGGAAGCAGTCCATTTGAGCGGCTCTCCCCATTTTAGGTCATAGGAGATAGTTGCTATAACTCCCATAAACTACAATGGAGTGAGTGCAACACATGTGCAGTCTTTTCCTCTATGAAGTGCCAGATATTGGAGCCAAGGGCCCCCATACACCCATTGCAGAGGTGAAGCCCATCCTATCAAAAAAACATGACATGTTTTAGAGCTTACAGATAGAAGAGAGTATTCAGTCACCGAAAATAATGGCATATCGACAGCCATAAATGTCTAATAGATATGGGTCTCACTTCTGTAAACTTAAATCTAGAATGGAGGTCGATCACCAGGTAGGATGGGAGTTAGGGGACTCCATTTAAAGGGGTTATCCACCATTAGGTGAGGTTAGTACATACCTGTCAGACTGTAATGGACATGCTTAGGAAGGATCTGCACTTGTCTTGGGGATAAATGGCTATGTTGTGAGATTACCATAACACTGTGGCTATCTTTTTGTGAACTGGTATTTCCTGTTTGAGTTTCTTTCTTTGCCTACAAATCCTTTATTTCCATCCCCCCCCCCACACACACATCAGCGACCCAACCATTGAAACATAAATGAGCTGCATCCATTCAAAAGACCTGTGTTTTTCAATCAGGGTGCCTACAGCTTTTGCAAAATTACAATTAGTTGCAGACTGATCTCTCTCCCACCAAGCGATCGCTCCACCCATTGAAGCAGACAGGCTCCCTGTCATCAGCTGACTAGTGATGTCAGGTCTTGGCCGCATTGCAACCTGGGCAGGGCTGGTACAAGGATTTTTGTCTACACAAGCGAAGGTGCATTTTGGTGCCCCACCCACCGAATCCCTAACCTATCGTTGGTTGAAAGCACCCGGAAAATGGAGGTTATTTTGAATCTCCCTGCGGGTCTGTGAATGTAAGAGAATGGTGATGCATATAGTGTCTGCATCGCCGCTCACCAGGGGTTGATTTTCACATAAAATAATGTCTCCACATCAGGATGACATATTACTATTGCAGTGACTAATACCATCATACCTTTATTATATAAAAAAACACTATACAGAGAACATTATCACCACTATATAAAGGACAAATAATTGCACCACACCATTACAACTACCATCACCACCACATAATGACAGGATAATACTGCCATACTGATACTGAATAAAACCACTATATACAGACCAATATCACCAATAACACCACTATAAAAGGGACAAAAAAATATTGCCACATCATGACCACTACCACCATATAATGACGGGATAATATTACCATACTGATACTGAATAAAACCACTGTACACAGACTAAAATCCCCCCACACAGTGCCCATATAGTGGGGACCAGGCTCTTCACAGGCTCTGCAGACCATATTAGTAATTACATACTGTTACATTAGGTGATGACGTCTGTGATTGGAGTCGTTCACTTTTCATTTTTATTCTCCACCCGGTCCAGACAGTCATGATGATTTCTTTTAGCCACAGCTTGTCTCCACAGAACCTGCCAAACAAACATTTTAGGATCTGTACGCTTTAAGCACGTATAGCGATCCATACAGTAATAATAATCCCTTGGTTTCTCACACAGAAGAGTGGGTAGGTAAGCAGATTGGGGGAAGAGTAGGTAGGTTCCCCCATTTAGTAAATACCTTCACATGGTTTCTTCCATTACAGAGGTGTCCCAAGTAGGTAAGTGCCACCTGTAAGAAGGTTCCTTTAAAGCCTAAAAATGTTACAATGGAGTTGTCACCAATCGGTACATACCTTCTGCTTTTAATAGTGCTTATATTTTTCCTATCTTTCAGTACTTATTAAACAGGAATAGACCTACTGTAGCACATCAGCGCCTGTATTATTTTATATATCTGTATATTATTATCAACATTTACTAGATGGGAGCGAAATCACAATATAAAACACTGGCTGCGATTATTAGGGAGTCAATCGCGCTAGCAAGTCCAGGTGTAAGCAAATAATTGTGGCCAGCCCCTTCACTTTCTGCCTTTACAGAGACACACGTGGAAGACTCAGCACTGCTTCATATAGCACAAGTACTATACTAGCTGAATTGATATTTTACATGTTGCATCTTTATTCATGAAGCAAAAGTAATGTGCTGAGAAGGAAGAAAGTCCTAACACACAATTTATAATTCCAGCATTTATGACAGTAGAGTAAAATATGATACCATACAAAAGATACCACACTCTTAAATGAATATTCATTCGGAACACATCTCTGATAGTATAATTGGGTTGTGAACATGGCGGAGGTTTTGCCAAGTTTCTGAAAATCCTTAATTGAGAACATGCTCACTGTTACTGGGAGCTTTTAATTTAGCTAAAAATGGAGGTACATTTTCACATTGTGTGTCCTGCCAGAGACTATGAATGCAGCTACAATATGAGTTTTTTTCTTTTATTTATTGCCTCAGATTGGACACTCTTATGAAATTATGACTCTACAATCAAAGTCTTCCTGGCCCTATAAGCCTCTTGCCATCACTGCCATCACAAGTACCATGTTTCAGGCCTCCGCAATCTTCAGCTCTACCGTAAGGGAGACGGAGGCCAGGCTGGCTGGCACAGTTGCCGAGGCAACTGTATCATGCTCAACAAAGTTCCGTGCACAAGCCCCTCTCAGATGAGTAGGACTCATGCACGGAACTTCACAGAGCTTGGTATGGCTGCCCTGGCAACTGTACACCCAAAATGGCCTGCATCTCCCCAATTGGAGCAGAAGATCATGCAGGCCTGAAACTCGGTACTTGCGCTTTGAAGTGTACCTCAAATTACATTTAAAGGGGTTTTCCAGGCCAAAACTTTTTTTTATATATCAACTGGCTCCGGAAAGTTAAACAGATTTGTAAATTACTTCTATTAAAAAATAGTTATTAGTTTCTGAAGTTGAGTTGTTGTTTTCTGTCTAACTGCTCTCTGATGACTCACGTCCCGGGAGCTGTGCAGTTCCTATGGGGATATTCTCCTATCATGCACAGCTCCCGGGACGTGACATCATCCTTGAGCAGTTAGACAGAAAACTTCAGAAGCTAATTACTATTGGAAGGATTAAGATTTTTTTATAGAAGTAATTCACAAATCTGTTTAACTTTCCAGAGCCAGTTGATATATATTAAAAAAGGTTTTGCCTGGAATACCCCTTTAACTTCATCATATAGAAGGGAGAGGGCACAAGGGAAATGGAAGTTGTCAGAGACTGTATGCGTATAGTACATAAGAAATGGAGGTTATCAGAAGTTATATAGGTACTACACATGTAAAATGAAGGCTGGCAGGGGCCATTGAGTTGCACATGGGTAATGAAGATGTCAGGCATCATATACAGATGTGTGCCGGTGTGCCAGTTTCAGTGCTGGCTACCGAATAGTGTACATCTGCTCTATGCATTTGCATATGTAACTGCCAATGTGTACACTTTAATCTTACTTTGGAAAAATCCCATTCCCCCCTTAGCAGGCTTGGCAGTCTGTTTTCAGTTTCCCTTTACCCTTATCAGTTCCATCAGTCAGAAAATGCAAACAGATTCAGACAGATTCCCATTGTAAAAGCTTATTCTTCAAGGCAACAGCCTACTTACCATTTTTTAGAATACATACCGTGTTTCTCCGAAAATAAGACCGGATCTTATATTAATTTTAGTCCCAACAAATACACTAGGGCTTATTTTCAGGGTAGGGCTTATTTATTTATGGGGGGGGCTGCAGGAGTGTGGAGGATGGGGGCTGTAGCAGTGTGGAGGATGGGGGGCTGTAGCAGTGTGGAGGTTGGGGGGCTGCTACAGCCCCCCATCCTCCCACAGCCCCCCATCCTCCACACTGCTACAGCCCCCCATCCTCCACACTGCTACAGTCCCCCCCATCCTCGACACTGCTACAGCCCCCCCATCCTCGGGTCGGGTCTGCGGGCATTTCTGACGGCCACAGTCCAGATCTGGACCGTGGTCAGCCAGTTGATTACCCCTGGCCTAGGTCTTATTTTCGGGGTAGGGCTTATTTATTTATGGGGGGGCTGCAGGAGTGTGGAGGATGGGGGCTGTAGCAGTGTGGAGGATGGGGGGCTGTAGCAGTGTGGAGGTTGGGGGGCTGCTACAGCCCCCCATCCTCCCACAGCCCCCCATCCTCCACACTGCTACAGCCCCCCATCCTCCACACTGCTACAGTCCCCCCCATCCTCGACACTGCTACAGCCCCCCCATCCTCGGGTCGGGTCTGCGGGCATTACTGGCGGCCACAGTCCAGATCTGGACCGTGGTCAGCCAGTTGATTACCCCTGGCCTAGGTCTTATTTTCGGGGTAGGGCTTATATTGCAGCCCATACTGCTAGGGCTTACTTTCGGGGTAATGTTTATTTTCGGGGAAACACGGTACAACAATGGCTTAGATACATACTACATTTTTTTCCTTGCCCTGGCTTTTCCGCTTCATTTGCTATGTTGGATGTTATCTACACATGAAATGGTAAATTTGCGGTTACCTGACATAATAAGCATTAACATAAAACAGGAGTCTGTCTGGCTGTCTCTGTTACGGGGGAGCAGAGGTTCTGGTAGTCCATGCTCCACTTATTGAACAGGTAGCTAGGGATGTGCCCAACCCAGGGAATCTGTGCACCAGCTCAAGGGTCACACACAGCATATATGCTGCAAAATTTATACTGCAGATTTTATGTTCCAGATTTTATGTGGTGTAAAGGTATGTTCACATACAGCGTAAACGCTGCAGATTTTAAGTTACAGATTGTAAGCTGCTTATTTTATGCTGTTGAACACAACATGAAATCCACATTTAAATACTGTGTGAACATACCCCTATAGCAGAAGAAAGCCTGTAGAGACCTAAAGTGAGCAAATGCAACTTTTTGTGAATGAAATCATACAAAATTGTGATTTATAGTTTTTTTGCTTATGTGCTCAAAAACTTATCAACCCACTATGATAGTATGATAAGTATGTCACAGGAAACAAAACAAAAAAATAAATGACTTTAAAACATAAATCTCCCCTATGAGATTTTCTGCAAGAGCTTGGTATGGCTGGTATCACAGTGGGTTGATAGTTCATATACTACCCATTCAGATCTCCAAGGGCAACCATGCACAAATGAAAGGGCACAGCAGTCAGCTGAGCACTTCTGCCACTTTATTTTAGGTGTTTGTGGGGATCTTAGCACCTGGACCCCCACCAATCAAAACGTAAGTACATTTCTTGCTATTTGTTTTTCTACATGACACTGTTCTTGATCTACTGCCATTCTATATTTTCTTAAAGGGTACCTCTCATCAAAAAAACTTTTGATATATTATAGATTAATGTATGTAGAATAACTTTACAGATTAAAAAATATGCTTCTTTCTATTTAATTTTCCACTTTGAAGAAATGACCACTAGGGGTCTCCCTACCAGTCCTGGCAGCAAGCATTTCAGACTCATGCTGGAGTCCTAAACACTACGAGCTGCCAGTCCTGCTTTGTTGACAAAGGAGAACACTCAGAGCTGCCAGCCTGCTTTGTTCACAGCCTGTTTGGCTGTGAACAAAGCAGGCTGGCAGCTCTGAGTGTTTAGGACTCCAGCATGAGTCAGAAATGCTTGCTGACAGGACTGATCGGGAAAAATACAATAGAAAGAAGCATATTTTTCATTAACATGCTATTGGAAAGTTATTCAACATTCATTAATCTAAAATATATCAAAAGTTTATTTGATGAGAGGTACCCTTTAAGGTATACTGATGTATTTTGGTCAGATAATAGAACATTTATTTGTAGACATGATCAGTGTGTATAGTGTGTCGGGAGCCCTCCTGGTATACATACTAAACTTAGTCTTATCTTGGAGTAGTTTTGTGCATTGATTTTATGTTTTAACCACATGCAAAAAATGTCAATCATTTTTCCCAGGCTTGAAGGAAACAACATCAATTACACAGCCATCCAACAATTCTCTGACATATCCTCCTTCAACTCAACTTTACGTCATGTGGTGTAAGTACAACATCTTTAATCAACCTCAATTGTTTCCACAAACCTTTTTTCGCACACACCGCAGCCACTCCCCCTGCTCCCTGAGCTATGCCAAGAGCAGCTGCGATGTGTGCGAGTATACTGTGAACGCACGCGGCAACTCGCACATAGCAGCATGTCTGCTCGTAGCAGCAGATTGCCGCTGTGAGCAGGCACAGATGGAGGCACACTGTAGGGTCCATCGGCGGCGTATCCGCAACGTATCCGCACCATGTGAACGTGCCCTTATAGACACATCACAGTATGTCTTGCAGGATTTTGTTCTCCTTAGGTCAATTTTTTAGGTATAGGTAGGCATATTATATAATAACATCTCAAAAATAACTTATATAACCTAGAGAATGGATTCATACTATCAACATTTTTATGTTTAGAATGGGGCCATGACCATTGTAAAAATCAGTTTTTTTATTGCTTTATTTTTGCCATCAATATCTGGTTTTTAAACTGGACTAAAAACGTGGTCTTCTGCTGACTCAGGTCACCTCATTGTAATGAATGGGGTACGGCAGGAGTTCAGCAGGGATATGACTGGAAGCAGTTTTAACCCCTTAACGACGAAGGACGTAAATGTATGTCCTGGTGATGCGGTACTTAACGCACCAGGACGTACATTTACATCCTAAGCATAACCGCGGACATTGGTGCGATGCCCGGATCATGCGCAGCAGGTCCCGGCTGTTGATCGCAGCCAGGGACCCGCCGGTAATGGTGGACATCCGCGATCCCGTGGATGTCCACCATTAACCCCTCAGATGCCGTGATCAATACCGATCACCGCATCTGCAGCATCGTGGTCACATAATTGGATGATCGGATCGCCCGCAGCGCTGCCACGGCGATACGATCATCCAGCACGGCAGCCGGAGGTCCCCTCACCTGCCTCCGCTGTCTTCCAGGAGTCTTCTGCTCTGATCTGCCTACCCGCAGACCAGAGCAGAAGATGACCAATAACCCTGATCAGTGCTATGTCCTATTCATAGCACTGAACAGGATTAGCAATCGAGTGATTGCTTTATATAGTCCCCTATGGGGACTATTAAAGTGTAAAAATAAAAGTAAAAAAATAAAGTAAAATAAATTTGAAAAACCCCCTCCCCCAATAAAAACGTAAACTGCCCCATTTTCCCTATTTCACCCCCAAAAAGTGTTAAAAATATATTGTATATACATATTTGGTATCGACGCATGTGTAAATATCTGAACTATTAAAATAAAATATTAATGATACCGTACGGTGAACGGCGTGAACGTAAAAAAACAAAGTCCAAAATAGCTGCTTTTTTTTATAACATTTGATTAAAAAAAATTAATAAAAAATGTATTAAAAGTTTTATATACGCAAATGTGGTATCAATATAAAGTACAGATCATGGCGCAAAAAATTAGCCCTCATACCGCCGCTTATAGGGAAAAATGAAAAAGTTATAGGTCTTCAAAATAGGGGGATCTTTAACGTACTAATTTGGTTAAAAAGTTTGTGATTTTGTGAAACCTTCCAAAATTAGCCAAATTGCGGTTTTCTTTTTAATTTCCCCACACAAATAGTATTTTTTTGGTTGCGCCATACATTTTATGGTAAAGTGACATGGCATTACAACAGACAACTGGTCGCGCAAAAAACAAGCCCTCATACTAGACTGTGGATGAAAATATAAAAAAGTTATGATTTTTTGAAGGCGAGGAGGAAAAAATGAAAACGTAAAAATAAAGAGTCCTTAAGGGGTTAAAATTCTTCCACCAGATCCAACTGCTGAAGCGTGAAGCCATTATGTGAACACACTCTTAACTGCTTAGGGACTCAATCTATTTTCACCTTAAGGACTCAGCAAATTTTCGTTTTTGCATTTTCGTTTTAT